>NC_143489.1:32778846-33084000 GCF_027475165.1 Benincasa hispida | reverse complement strand
ATATCCAAAATAACAATAAAGATAAAAATAACCTATACTAAGAAAGCAAGTTAAAGATAGAGTAAAAGACGTCCCTGGAAAGATTGGAGTGTTGTCCCCGCAAGGAGTCTTCCATGCAGGAGATGGCTCTCAACTGCTCGGGTCAAGTTGCCCTGACCATTGGAACTTCCGACAATTGTTAGGCGCATGTTGACCACCATGAGCTTAGAATTACCTTTGGCTCTTTTGCGACTGATTTCCCTTCTACCTTGGTCAACATTGGCTTTCAGTGCCTCGCCTACACTTCAATATTGTTTACAACCTGGTCGCACAAGCTGCAATACTCCCAAGATAAAAAGTTTGCTCGCAGAAACACAAAACTTAACAAACATTTAGCTACCAAGTCCCCGGCAACGGCGCCAAATACTTGGTGACGGAAATTTAGAAGTTTATTTCACTCGACAACTAAAATCCCTTAGATGCGGTATGCGATACATGTTCCTAAGATATGCGTTGATAATCATGCGTTGGACTGATAATGCGTTAATGAATGTATGCGATGACCATGCGTCCTGCCACAAGTTTTCTTGTGCTCATGCCAAGTGTAATGCAAACGCAAGTTTCTCGAGTAATCCGGGGTCAAACATAGGGACTTGTAGCTATATGATTGTGGTGATGTGCATGCGGCGGTTTAAATAAAAGAATGGAAGGGAGGTTGTTAAGTTAATCCTATTCCTACTCCTATCTAACAGACAATGCAATGAGAATATGCATGAAAGGTAGAGACACGACAAACCTTGACATGAAATAAATGTGTGAGAAAATAGATAAAATGCGAAGATGTTTTCATTGCATCCCTTAAGAGTGACCGCAAGGGAAACCCTAGTCAATGCAAGCCATTGCAATCATGTTACACTCATGCACGACAAATCATTTTCCAATGCAAATGCGATGCTCCTAAGTCTAGGACGCATGTGTTAAATACAAAAGTGTCCATAGAGCTTATTCCTAAGTCTCTACTCTTTTCCTATGCGATGATGCAGAATGCACACAACGCTTCAGTGACCGCACACAATCGTATCCTATCTCTAGGATGCCTGCGATGGGTTAATAGCAAACAATACTTATTCGTAAGCTCCTATCTCTTGTATTATGTGTTCTAATCTGACTCTTCCGAGCCTAGATTTTGACCTGACCTTCCAAAGCCTAGATCCTGTCCTGACTACCCTCCCGAGTATCCCTAATGGACGAATGAAGCATACATAATACAAGACAATCACATGAACTTGGTTGATGCAAGATTGTTACTATCCCTAGTGAACAATGCATACATTGCTTAATGCGTCCAACCACTTACCCTCCTGAGCAGTTGATTGTTGCTGACTTTACTCATAGACAAGAAATGCATTAGCCTATAGATAGGCGTTGCAACAGCTTCACACTAAGAAAATAAGATTACTCACATACTCGCACAACGCACACCTCTCGGTGGGTTGCTACATGCTTCATATCCCTAATCCACATGATTAAGTATGTGATACCCAAGCAATCCCACTAAGTGTTGCAATGAAAGTAAAGATACTAAGCAAAGAAGATGGAGATGGAGTTAAAGGAACAGAGAAATACATTGAAAACAGATTGTATTAATTCCTTAATTCCAAAATGTCATATAATACAATATAAGAAAGAAAGGAAAAGGAAATGACCGGCTGGAAGCAAAGGCTTACTTCCAGCGGATGTGCGTCAAGGCTGCAAGTGGTGCCATGGATGGGCGAAGGAGCTGACTCTCTCGAGATCTTGCTCCGGTCGAAGGCTCTGGTCGTCACTCGGAATGCATGAAGGCGGTGAAGAACTCTCAGCCATCTTCTCACGCGTATGTCTGGATCGCAAGGATCTGCCCTAGGCGAACCTCAGGCGAAAACCTTGGATGATCTGAATTTCAGCTCATCGACTTCTATTTATAGAGCTTGGGTCACTGACAATATTAATTGGACTACTTTGAGTCTGACGTTTGGCGTGTTAGTCCTCTTCTAAACCTCTGCCACTAACGGCGTGGTAGGTGAAATGTCAGCATCAGCTTTGGATTTTCTTGAGGTAGATGTGTTCATTCCACATACCTTGCGTTGATCCCATTAGTTTGCATTGTCGCGTAGCCGTAATCATTCAATGACTGCATTCTCTTAATACCGCAACTCTACATGATGACCGCAATCGCTTGACGAGTGCTACTCCCATGCGATGGACGCATACGGCTGATTACCGCAACATCCATGCGTTGATCGATGCGTTTGCCTTCGCGATGGAGTGTTTCTCCACATGCGGTCATCTATGCGGTGGTCCAGTTTCCGCTTTTGCGTTCATTTCCTGCGTTAGCTACAAAAATAGAATATTGAACGCATAATAACGCAAAATAATGTGTTAACTGAGATTCAACATGCTAATCGATGCAAGCTCACTTTCTCGTGAATTCCTATCATGATTGCCGCATATTCTGCCTAACAACCTTCATAATTCTAAGTAAAAGGCCTAAGATGACATGCATTTCTGCATGTCATCAGCTACACGATACGACCAACGCTTGGTCTTCTTCTTCGTTGAGAATCGCATCTCCATGCTTCAAAGCTTCATCATGAACGACTCGACTAACTCAAACTCTTTGAATTATAGACTCGATTGCAAAGTTAATTATGCCCAAAAACACAGGGGTCCTTACAATTAACACTTTGTAATGACAGAAAGCTTTAACAAACAGGAAATTAAACCCGAAACATTCATCAACTCAACCACAAATGCAGAAAAAATTAAGCACAAATGTAGAAACCCACTGCGACTGTCAAATGTAGTTCAAAACAAAGTTTTAATTTGGAATATCAGAACAAACTGGCTCTGATACCAATTGAAGGAAATCGAATCCGAGATTTCCATGAGTAGGGAAAATAGATCATTCCAAATTACAATCATGAATGAACATTACAAATTACAGTCATAAACAAAACATACAGTTATGCACTTGATACATAAATTACAGCATGAACAATCAAATACACAAGGAGAATGCTACGAATGTTTGTCGACTCGTCTCCACGCTCCTTGCTCATGAACGCTCGAACACAGTAACCTCGAACGCTTGAACAACACGATCGCAACACTGCATGAACACTTCACACTCATCCTTAGCGATCGCCTCGGTCAAAAACTCCCCAGCAACACGAACAGCCTCCACAGAACCTCGACGGTTTCGAGTTGAGTATGACACCACCAAGAAGATTACCTTGGTATTCTCGGGTATGAGAATCTAGAGGGTAGGCTCTATGTGGACTTGAAATGAGGCCGATGAAGGAGGAATAAGCAATCGTGTACATGATTGGGCAAGTGGAAGAAGATAGAAACCTATCGCATAAGTCGATGCCCAATCGTTTAACTAAAGCTAAGCGATCGTCTAGCTCATCGTTTAGTACCGTGTCTGTCGCCTACAAAACACTACACGATCGTTTACTTCACTCAAGCTGTCGCTTAGTAAATCTGTATTTACTTGAAAAGCTCCGTGAGTTTCTTTTTGCGAGAGAGATCTCAAAACAATTTTTGCCAAAACTTTTAAAAAAAAAAACTTAGTAAACTTAGGAAAACAATTTTCCTTTTAACTCACAGTTACCATAAACCACCAATAACCTCCCCTCAATTGGTTATTAGAGAAAAAAGTTTAATTATCCAATAATTAATATTATTATAAATATAAATGATAACCAACTTATCATATTATATTTATAACTTATAGTTTTAATATTTCATCTCATGAAACATATAAATCATAGTTCTTTTTCTATTCCATGGTACTTAATGTAAATCTCATTTACATCAATCATCCACCAGATGTATCTCATACATCATATCGATTATATCATATATAATCAAAATACCTCTTGTTAATTTGAACATTTCAAATCAACACCAAGAACTGATCCTCAATCGAATCCATTAAGCTACCAAGGGGACTGTTGACTTTAAAAAAATAAAATGTTATGCTATGTATCGCTTATGCACACTACTGATGATATTTTATGCGATACTACGTTTTAAGTGTATGTGTTGATAGTGATATGCTCGTAGTATGTGATGAAGTAGTGCGTGTCACAAGTTCCTTGCACTAAAACGAAGTATAATTCCAACGCAAGTTTTTTAGAATGATCCGAGGTCGAACACGGGGATTGTTGTCGTTAAATGCGATACTTATGTGATACATGTGACCGGTTATAATAATGAATAAAGAATTTTGGTTTGTACAAAAATATAAATTGCGCTGAAAGTAAAAATGCGTTGATAAAGTAAATTCCTAAATTACTATGATATATGATACAGGGGTCGAGGATTGACTGTGAAGTTGTACAAAAGAATCGATGAATACGATGGCAAGTCTTATGAATGAAGCAGAAAGAGAAAGAGTAAAGAGTAAAAACATCGCAAGTTCGTCAATCGCGTTAAGGACGCAACTAAGGTTCCGCTTTCCCTTGGCGTACACCTTTCAGTGATCGGCAGCATTCCCATATGTCTATGGTGAAACAGAGATGAACGTGATGAACGCATGGTTGTTTCCATCTCTAGAAATACTTCTCGCTTTAGTTAATGCATTCTTCTAACCTTCTCTCGATAGACGAAATAACATCTTCACATCTGCTCTCACAGGTGAAGAAGCCGTTGAGCATGCCTTAGCTAAACTTAATTGATTCCTTGACACAGATTGACTCACTCGCTTAATTCTCGCTTTTTACCCCAGGGATTAAGAACACATCATGGAGAAAATGGATGATAAATGTATGGAAAGAGACAGAGAGATGATAATGATGACGATGATAACATTTAATTCTAAAATTAAGCGTTTGATGCATGTTTGTGAATGAGGGATTAAAGAAGATGAACACAGAAGATGAATTAGATACTAGAAACAAATATGGAAAGAGTGTCAACCTCTTGACACAGATCCCAATCGGAGACTTGTGCTTGTCGGCGTATGGATGTGGTGGAGAGGAAAGCTTCTCTCTCAGGCTTGCTTTCTTGGTAGAATTGACCTTTTGCATAGAGCTTCAGCTTCGGGAATCAGAAGAATTCTTTGCTCGGAGACTCACCTTTCATCCTTGTCTCGTAGTTCTCCTGGATTTACTCTGGAAAGTCTCTTCAAACCAGCCTCTCTCTCCCCGTTTCAGTATATTTTTTAGCGAATTTGAGGAAGCTATTTATAGACAAGACCTCGGCTCTTTGAATTTGTGGTCCCCATTATATAATTATAATAATTCCTACGATGGCGTAATGGAAAATTCTTTTTTGTTCCACGATCAATCCGTCAGAATTGCACAACAAAAAGTTGTACACTTGTTAGAATCATCCCCGAATGCGTTGCTCTTCACATCTTCGATCTATCGCCGCATACGATGTTGTTTTTTATTACCGCATTCGGTTGAAATGCGTTGATCGCTAAAGCTCTTGATCGATTGTCGCATGCGCCATCATTGCGTTGATCATCTTTTTGTTCTTGATTGATGGGCGCATGCGAAGTAGATGGGTTGTACATTTTGTCTTTGAGCCATTAACACAGGCAGTGACCTATTTCCTACAAAACAGAGACTAAAACATTCTATTTCACCATCGCAATGGCGTTAGTGTGTGCATTTACGACATTTCATAATTTTCGTATTTCTCAGCCTTTTCTTATACTATCGACGCAACTTTCCTCTCTTTTTGTCGTAATATCTAAGTAAAACATCATAAATAACTTGTATTTCTACAAGTTATCAGGGACCTTATGGACCTGTAGCTCGAAGTTCCAACAATGCATGAATAACTGATTAAACTCTTTAGTCATGAGATCCACCATCCATTAACTTCCAGGCACTCCACTAAAGACCGACAGCTGAACTCTCCTTACCACAGATATATTATGTGTCCATCTTAACCAATCAGCAGTGCAACAACTCTTCACAGATCGCACATAAGTACAGCTCGGCCAATAACTATTATGCCCCTGTAGTTACATTTAACTCCTTAAGTACCACTGATTCTTCTAATGAACATAAGTCATAGTCTTACTACGACTGAGTCCTCTCTTCCAAAGAGAAGCTGTGGCCACTATGTTCAAGCCCCGAAATCAGCCCTTAAGGGAGAAATCTCTCTACTTATCCCAGCTTCGGGAAATAAGTGAATTCCATCTTGTGGATTGAGTTCCCAACTCCTAAATCAGACAAGTCCCCAAAAGGGTAGGCATGTTGAGTTGACAATCTGGCCACTCTCACCTATACTAATCAAAGGACCGCCCTCAAAGGTAGGAGTTCCCAAAACACTCAAGATTGAGGCCATGTCACCTATGGTCATTTAGGTGAGATGTATGCTTCTAGTATCAACGGTGTTATATACAGAGTCTAGTCATCTTGTGGTCTAGGTCTTATATGAACTCTTTGTATAGGACACCCCCGTTCGCATGTCTCCACATGAATGGTCAGGATCTACCATCAGTAGTAGTTTACAATACTTGCAAACCTCTACAAAGCGGGTCGTAGCCGTAGTGTCACCAGGATCAGGTATCTCACCTTAATCCTTATACTATAGACCTATTTAGGTTATCACTTAAGGCATGATCCACTTGTATATCACATATACATACTTCTAAGATAATCAAGGAACTTTGTTTATTGGATATGAGTAAATGCCATAATTAAATAACAATTATTTTATTCATCAAACAATGTGTATCTTTACAAAACAACGAGACTCCGAGAAAATTAGGACATGAATCCCAACAATATATTATTACATCACAAGCGTTTGTTCAATACAGATGTTTACAAACTACAGGATCCAACGAGAGTTTAGGGCATCAACCCCAACAATGGATACCCAACAAACACACACTTTTGGGCCCGAGAAGCAAACTTACGTTGGTGAGGACCATGATTATGAACAAAAACGGTACAGCCAAACACCTTGAGGGGAACATCTGGGAAAAGGAAAGTGGACAAGAGAGACTCTTTAAAATACTCTAGGGGTTTGGAATTTGAGCATATAGGATGGCATCTGATTGATGAGATGAGCTGCAGTAAGTACAGCATCTCCTTAGAGATACGAGGGTAAGGATGCAGGTATCATGAGAGATCGAGCTACTTCAATAAGGTAGCAGTTTTTTCGCTCAGCCACCCCATTCTACTGAGGGGTATAAGCACAGGAATTTTGGTAGATGATGCCTTTAGAGATTAAAAACTCACAAAGAGACTGATTAATAAACTCACATCCATTGTCATTTCGAAGAATATCGATTTTGGTATTGAATTGAGTTTCGACAGTAGTGTAAAACTATTGGAATACCGTTGTCACTTCAGATTTATCCGTAAGGAGAAACACCTATGTGAGACGGGTGTGATCATCAATAAAGTTAACTAACCACCTTTTACTTGACATAGTTGTGATATTAGACGAGCCCATTATGTATCAAATGGAAAGGTCGGGAAGGTTTATGGGGTTGAGAAGTAAAAGAGGCCCTGGGCTACTTTGCACGAATACAAACATCACAAGATAAAGATGACCCATTCATATTATGAAATAAGTGGGGAAACATGTATTTCATATAGTGAAAGCTTGGATGTCCAAGACGATAGTGCCATAATAAAAAATTGTTTCAAAAATAGTAAGAGAAGATAACAAACTAGTCCTAGACAAACTCTTAGAAGAACCATCATCAGAAAGGAAATAAAGCCCCCTATTGTGCTAGGCAGTACCAATCATCTTCCCTAATCTCAAATCCTGAAGCAAAACATCATCTGGTGAGAAAACAACTTTGTAGTTCAAATCTCTGGTTACTTTACTGATCGATAGCAAATTGTAAGATATCTTTGGCATATGTAAAATATTATGTAAAATCAATTCCTGAATCAGTGATAAGTGACCCTTCTAAGCAACAAGGGAAAAAGACCCATCTGCAATTCATATTCTCTCATTTTCAATGCTTGGATAATAGGAGAGGAATTGGTCAAATGATCCAGTTAAGTGATCAGTTGCTCCTGAGTCAAGAATCCAGGATTCATCCCCCTCAACAAAGAAACTAAAGGACTGAGGAGTACCTGATTGGACAATATTGTCAGTTCCAACTGTACCTCGATCAACAGGGTTGGTCACCTGGGGAGCACCATCAACCGCTTCACCAATGAAGGCTTCACTGGATTTAGATTTATCATTTAGAGGACACCACCCATTGGTGGACGTCTGTGTAATTTCCAGCATTGGTCTTTTGTGTGCCATGATTTCTTACAGTGTTCACAAATTGGAGGGGACTTTCCATTCTATTTGTCATTCTCAGATCTAGATGACTTGACTCCAAACGCAGCAGAGTCTAAGGTAATGGTTGTTGTACATTCATAACGCTGGTTTTATCCTCTTCTAATCTGACTTCTGAGCATACTTCCATAAAGGATGGCATCGGTCTTTATCCCAAAATCTGGCTCAGACGACATCAAATTTCAAGGTCAAGCCAGCCAAGAAATCATAGACACGGTCAACCTCCCCAATCTTCAAATACTAAACCCCGTCGACTGGGCAATCCAAACCACTTCATGACATAGATCTATTTCTTGCCACAATAGTGACAATTTATTGAAATAGGATGTTACATCAAGAGTCCCCTGCTTGCACTCATGTACTCATTTCCTCAACGTGTAAAGCCGTGAAGCGTTCTGTCTCTTGGAATATAGTTTCTAGACAGCTTCTGTAACAACCAGATCCTTACATATTATGGTCCGATCGCTACGACATGCATACTTAGACTTTTCTATCATGAGATGAGTTTTGGTAAAAATTTCAAAAGAACATATCTAAAATTTTATTAATTAGGTAGAAAACTATATAAAAAGTTTATTTTACAAAACACCAGGATCCATAAAACATTAGCATAGTGATACAAAATGCATATATGCCCATAATAGTGAGTTTGATAGTTAGCCCTTCGAGCGACGTCCAGTTCTGCCACCTACGCTGTGTCCTTACCTACAAAGTCTGTAAAATAGGATGAGTATATAATATACCCAGTAAGTAATTCTCACTTAAGGTAGTGACTAAATGCACAATCACATGCAACATGTCATTAAAACATATGATTGGGATCGAAAACATATAATAACAAGAGGTGGTCAGTTATGCTTCCAACATAAATTCCTCCGCCCTGGTAAGAAGATGAGAACTTAAGTGGAAACTAACCGATCTGATGATTAGCGGGTCATGCAGTCAGTAGGGTCAGAGTCGCATCCAACATCAACCATTAGCATAAATGTAAGATTGGACTAGAGGGGTGCAACCATACATACCCTGTTAGTCCCTAGCATAAACTTGACGTAGAATTGGGTCTAGAAAAGTGCAACCATACATGCCCTGCTAGCCCTAGAAGCATAATCTTTATCTAATTAAATTTTAATCTTATTTTATCATCGTGAACAAACATAATGCATGGGGTCTCTTGTCGAGAAACACGTTTTAAACATGTAATGCAACATAATAGAGGTACACTACCATAAAACACTTAAAGAGAGGGTGAGATAAACTACTTACCTCGACTGCGATCCTAGTTATTCCTTATTATTCCTTATGGTTTGATCCTATAAAATTCGTAAAGCACTTATAATTAAAACTAATTTTAGGACTATTATGTTAAAGAACTTGATGAAAGTAGCTTATTTATCTTGAGAATTATAATTATTAAGTCTTTAGAGTATTAGTATAATTACGCTTAATTATTTTGCAATGAGATTACTGGTATTGATGGTGATAATAATAATAATAATATTAGTATAATACTAATAGTAGTAGTACTAGTAGTATAATAATAATAATAGTAATAGTAGAATAATAGTAATAATAATATTATTAAAATAATAACAACAACAACAATAAATAGTAATAAGTATAATAAGAATGGTAGTTGTAGTAGAACGTTAATGACAATGAAATAATAATAACAACAGTAATAGTAATAATGATAATAATGATGATGATGATGATAATAATAATAGAATGATAATAATAGTAGTTGTAGTAGTAGTGGTAGTGGTAGTAGTAGTGGTAGTAGTGGTAGTAGTGGTAGTAGTAGTCGTAGTGGTCGTAGTGGTAGTAGTGGTCGTAGTGGTCGTAGTGGTAGTAGTGGTGGTCGTGGTAGTAGTAGTGGTCGTCGTAGTAGTAGTGGTCGTCGTAGTAGTAGTGGTAGTAGTAGTAGTGGTACTAATAATATCAATAGTAGTAATAGCGTAGTACTAGTAGTATTTAATTCTAAAAGTAGTAATGGTAGCAATAGTAGTGAAACCTCAAGTTTTGTTAAAGGAATACTATTAATTCAATGTATATGCCTTTTAATTTTAATTTCGCTTACAAATAATATTGTACTACAACTTATTAAAGTTGTGTGTATATATTACTACCCTAATACTATTTAATTTAGATAAGTTTTGTTTTATTAATAACTTATTAACATATTTATAGTCTAAAAGTTGAGAATAAAATTGTAACATTCAAGTATTAACAAATTTGTCAAGTTAACAAAAACTTTTCAGTGGATTAATCTTTCCAATTACTAAGGTTGAATTCTAGTAAAGGAATAAAAGGGAAAGGAAATAACTTACTTCACAATAACTCTAATTTCACGATGTACTCCACCATTTTATCTCTAAAATAAAAAAAATAAAAAAATAAAAAAAAATCAACTACTTATGCCTATATATAGACAAATTCCACCGCCATTCTTATTAATTTTTTTTTAATTCTTTAATTTCCACCGAATTACTCCCTCTTTATCACCTTATTTTATTATTATTATTATTATTATTATTTTAATCTATTCAAGTTGTCTTTTTTTTTTTTTTTTTTTGCCGACCTAATGAATTTCATTTATTGTTATGATTTTTATTATTTTTACTCTAGTTGACTTGTATATATATATTGTATTATTTTACTTTTTGTTGTTATTATTATTATTATTATTAATCTATTTAGTATTTTTATTTCTCCATCTTTAGGTTTTTTTTCTTTAAAATATATTATTTTATTTCTTAAATAACTTCTTGCTTAGATATTTATTGATTTACTTAGTTAATATTTTGTTTGCTACTTATTTAGTAGCCAATAAGATTTATGGAACAATGTAACTTTAGTATCTTCATTCAATATCTTGTACTTAGAACATGTTAATGTAGAATCCTAATATATAATTTCCTAAAACATTTTCATACAAACTTAGGATGTTATAGCTTCCCAAATATCCCGAGCTGACACTATATAAATTAGGAGCTTTTCGATCTGAGGTTCCACACTGTTTATCAAAATCGAGCAGAGGAGGGAATCCTCCCCCTTCCATATACGTTCCTGAGGGTCTCTAGGGTTCGGTCTTGGTATCTCCCCAGTTAGATACCAAAACTTATGTCGTCCCTCGAAGACCATTGTCACAAATTAAGACCAGGAAAAATAGTTCTGGCTATTAAGTTTTTCTCCAATGGTTATTCCTGCAAAATTTTCCACAGAACCAGACATAATATTTGTAATAGGTAAAGTAAGGTAAGCAGTTATCGATGTTTCTGAACATAACGGAAGACCAGAATACACATTTGGATGAAAATCGATCGGAGGATTTGCTGTGGATCTAAAGGCTGCCTTGAGCACAGAAATTTGTTGCTGCAAATTAGCCAATTGCTGTTGAAACCCAATGGTCCCACCATAACACACTGTCTAGACTAGAAGTCTAGTAGCCATGGGTTGTTTCTACACATAAACCCCTGAAAAAGTAGTTTATGTTGGCATGGAGGAAATGACCGACTGGACAAAAAATTAGGCCTGATGAACTGGCTGGACCGAATTCAGCTGGACCATTTTTGTTCATAATCATGGTCTTCACCAGTTTCAAATGTAAGGAGACTAAGTCTAAGATACAACCACATGGTCTTTAACACCTTTGGATGTTTTTGTTGTAGTTGATAGGTTTAGTAGAATGGCACATTTCATTCCATGTAATAAAACAGATAATGCTACTAACATAGCTAATCTTTTCTTTAGGAAAATGGTAAGATTGCATGGAATTCCTAAAACCATTGTTAGTGACAGAGGTGCAAAATTTTTAAGTCATTTTTGGAAAGTTTTGTGGGGTAAATTGGGAACTAAGCTTTTGTTTTCAACAACTTATCACCCACAAACCAATGGGTAAAGTAAGGTGGTTAATAGAAAATTGGGGGCTTCGCTTATGTCACATCCCCTCCCAGATTACCCTTCTTAATCCAGAAGTGAATGTGACGACAGTAGTTACCAACCGTTTTATGGCACTTACTACCTAACTAACATCTTTAACCAGCTTAGATCCCTAGAATACATATATAACATTCACCAAACTAATGAAACTTTTAAAAAATAACCTCAGAATATCAGGGATCAACAACAACATAATTACATCATATTAACACATACAGAGTTCAGTAGTCCCAATATACTTTACTAGTCCCTAATATGAGCAACACATATGTACAGACATTTACATAGTAAACACCTAAAACTTCTTTCTAGACTTTGGACTTTTAATTAGAGTCCTTAAGTGGCAGAGCAGGATGACAGCTAACCTCTGGGGAGATGACCACTACCTGGGAAAAGAAAAACATTTGAAAGAATGAGCTACTCGCCCAGTGAGTGACTTAATAAAAACATAAATCTCATGCTTAAACTGAAATCTCAAAAACATAATACTGGAACTAAAATATGCCAAGAAAACGTGTACATAAAACTTTTAAAACCATTGTATCTGAAAACTGAATCTTAGTTGAGAACGAACATCCATCGCTCTAATTTCCAATGCCAAGCCATGGCCAGATGAGATCCCTACTTCGATCTCTTCATACTGAACTATGGCTAGGAGAGACCCTACATCGATCTCTTTAAATACGCTGATGGGCATCTCAAGTAACTTCCTCTAAACATAAACATTGATAACTACTCTTAAACACCATTAAACATCATTATTTCCTAGTTGAGAACGAGCATACATAGTTCTAGCTCCCAACATCTGTTACCGGCCAAGAGACCCATATTTCGGCCTCCCTTTGCTGGTATATGGCCTAGAAGGGTCATGCTTCGGCCTCTCATTCAGAACTACCTATGTGCACGTGGAGTTTTCTAAGTACTGTCAACACCTTAGGTACATTTACTCAGATACCTTCCTTACCTTCAGTATCCGGCTCAATTAAGCTGTCAAGTTCTCGAAGTGCATTAAAAAGAATAGTTTTCAAATATAGCATAGAAATCTCTTTAGGATACCTTCCCTACCTTCAGTATCCTTTTTCATTGTGTTTAGGAATACCAACGCATATACTTTGAGAACCTTAGGTATTTAAAACATCATACATCAAGCTTCATTCAACCTTAGCTATAATCCTAACGCATGCTTCATACTTTGTAAAATAAGTTGGCTTAAATCATGTTGAACTAGCTTGTAAAAACCATTAGCATGCGTTAGACATGGAAAACATACTTGGAAAACTCATACATTCGTAAACATCATGCGTTGGTCATGCTTTCAATCATAGAAATAAGTTGCTTGCAATCACATAAAACTTAGCATGAGAATAACTTTGCAAAGCATAAACTTTATCATTTGGAAACATTAGTCACTCACAGCTCGTCGGGGTTCTTAAATGGTTTATATGTCTCTCCTAGCTCTTCTTGGCCTGAAAGGACATAATCCCCAGTTAGATTCTTTAGAATTCTCAGCAAAATGCTTCAGGTAGCTCGATTACTAACGAAACTTTCACCAACAAAACAACATTACTAGTAAGATGATCATCATGAGCGAGATCATCCTCATCAGCGAGACTTACCACTTCCAGCGAGATTTGTGACTTATAGCGAGATTCTCCTCTTCCTTTACTCACTCTCGCTCTCGCTCATTTTCTTATCTCTCGCTCGCTCTCACTCACTATGGTGAGCTGCCTGCTTAATCTTCCCAAGCAACTGCCTGCTTACGCACCTATTCCCTATTCCAACTTCAAAAATTCATAACTCAAAATCTAGAACTCTTTTTAAGAAACTTTCTTCTACAAACTTGTTTTGAATTGAGTTTTACCTTCTTGTCTTAAAATATCGGCCCCAAATTCCTTGTAATTTGGCTTGGAGCTTCCAATCTTTACTTTGGGCCCTGATTAATTCGAGAATTTGCCCTTTTTGCAAATTCTTCACTTTTTGCTATTCTCTATGTGAGATCTTTCTTCTGAAAAACAACCTCAAAAACTAGATTCTCCCAACTTTCGAAGGCACCAATCTCACTTAATTTTCTCAAGTCGTTTTCCAAAACTGAGCTTTCGAATTTTCTCTCTCTTTTATACTTCCTTCCGCCTCCCCTGTTCAAGGGTTAAACTGCCACCTCATCCAACACTTAATGCTTCCAGCCAATTCTCATTAGTGAGTTTCTTTAATAAATTTATTTTTCCTTTCCTTTCTTCATAACCCATGTTAGGCCTTCACCTCATAATTTAAATTTAGCATGCATCGCATACTCCATCGTCTAACGCCCAGCGCCTATCATCTAGTGCCCAGCGCCTATCGTCTAGCTTCCAGCGTCTATCGTCTAGCATTCAACGTCTATCATCTAGCATTCAACGTCCATCGTCTAACATTCAACGTCTATCGTCTAGCACTCAACGTCTATCGTCTAGCGCTTGTCGTGCAGCTCATCGTCTAGCACTGATGCCGATCATGCAGTGCCAACGCCCCATCGCTTAACGCTATCGTCCAACGTATAGCGTTATCGTTTAGCGAGATCCTTCATATCGTCTAAAGCCCAACGCCTATCATCTAGCTCAATCGTTTAGCAAAAAATCTCACACATAGCCTATCGTTTAGCTACTGTGAGCATCGTTTACCTCTGCACAATTACTACATGATTTCCCAGCACCCGTCTACACGATCGCCTATCCCATTGTGTAGTGTCATTCACTTACTAGACGATCGCATACCCAATCGTATAGTGTCGCTCATCTGCTACACAATCGTCCAGCACCTTTTCTCGCACACACTTGAGGCTGCCGCAAGCCTTATCAACACATCATGCCTTTCAACCCATGCGTTCATCCTTAGTACCAACACATAGTTTACCCTTGCCTTCAACACTTAACCTCTATAAGCCTTGGTTGCTACACACGCAACCCCATGCGTCCACACTTCTCCATCAACGCATGCCTACACTTTTCTTCCATACTTAGTCAATTTTCACTTGTAATATTATCTAAAACTCACCCTTGACTAAGTGTTTCTAACACTTAGAATTTTATTCCTCCATCTGCCTACTTTCTTTACCTCCTTTCATAATTTTACTTAACACGCTTGTTACTCACTTATGTAGGAAAAATAGAGTACGAGGTTTACAGCTTAGATCACTAATTTCTAAAAAACTCAAGTCTTGGGAGGATACTCTACCTTTTGTAGAGTTTGCTTACAATAGAGCAATACATAGCACCACTCATTGTTCAACTTTTGAGGTTGTATATGGCTTTAATCCATTAACTCCTTTAGATTTTTCACCATTGCTACCTAATATGTTTACTAGTGTTTTAGTTGTTTCAAGGGTAGAATACATAAGAAATCTGCATAAAGAAGTCAAAGAAAGAAGTGAAAGAAAAAAAAAAAAAAAAAGAATCAAAACCTTGTCCACAGTAAGAACCAAGGGGCAAAGAAAATGATTTTTAAACTTGGTGATTGGGTTTGAATTCATCTACAAAATGAAAAGTTTCTAGATCAAAGGATGACTAAACTTCAACCAAGAGAAGATGGTCTATTTCAAGTGATAGAGCAGATCAAGGACAATGCCTACAAACTAGATCTACGAGGTGAGTACAATGTAAGTTCTACTTTTAATGTGGTTGATTTGACTCCTTTTGGTGTAGGGAATGGAGACCTTGATTTGAAGAAAAATCCTTTTAAAGAAAGGAGGAATGATGTAAATTTAACCATTGAAATATTACACGTACCTAAAGGACCAACTACAAGAAGCAAGGCAAAGAAGATTCAATAAGCATTCACACTACATCTTCAAAAACTAGCAAATTCACAAGAATCGACAAATAATTTTGAGACCAAATTTTTATATAATGTTAGTTCAATGAGTCAAGAAGAGAATGGCATGAAGATGGCATAGGGAAAGTCCTATAATTTGGAAGATGGCATAGTGGTAAAAAAAGTGTATGCAAATTTTATGAAGAAAATCCTGTCAAGTATGCTGGAAAAACGTGATGTCAAACCTTATCAAACATGCACATCTACTTTGCCACCTTCTAAAGGAGATATTTAAGGTAATTTGAAGACTTTCTACATTTTTAGTCTTGCATTTTGACTTATAATTTTTCCTAGGTGTTATTTCAACAATTTGTAATTAATTGTATTTGAATGACTTTTGAGTTTCTTGGTCTATAAAATGGCTTGATACTTGAAAACTCAAATTATCAATATTAAAAACCTTGTGCTTATTCAACCTTTTGGTGTTGTCTTTTCTTTCAAATCTTACTTTAGATTTGATGTTTAAATCAATTCATTGGATTAGTCTTGATCAAGCTAATTCTAGAGTGAGTTGTCTTAGGATCTAAGAGTGACCATCATAAATTCAAAGTTTGATCTAGGTTAACTTTTTTATGAGTGTTTGCAAGGAGCATAGAAGAACCTATAGCTTTGCATCCAACAAACATGGCGAGCGCTTATCAATTTCCATGAAGTATTATTATTACATTTAAATTAATTTTGACCCTAGAACACTATTTGACTATCACCTAACTTGTTTGTAGTATGCATATATGTAAATTCTATCACCTTATGTGGAAGCTTGTTGGATTGATAGTAGTTTGAGATATTTTCTAGCTATAAAATGTGTAATATTTTATAAAAAAAAATTTCAAGATCTCAGTGGGTATATAAGTGAGGATAATTATCTCCATTGGTACAAGCCCTAAAAGTAAATTCATGAGGGCTTATGCCCAAAGTAGATAATATCATATCACCGTAGAATCATGCTCCTAGTTTAGCTATATTGGTATAATCATCAGGTATCGAACAAAGATATAATTGAGCCTTGAAAGTAGTCATAGTGTGGTCTATATTTAAACTCTATGAGATAGGCAGTGTGCTCTAGTGAAGAGGAGTTAGCCTAGATAAGAATTAGACAGATGAATGACTATTTAAAGGGAAGTTTGATGGTCCTTCGTTTGAGGGGAGAAATGTTGGGAATGCGACCAAAGTCTCATATTGATTAGACAAGGAGATGATAATGGGTACATAGGTGTACATATATATATTTCAATTGATTGAAAGTATAAAGTCTTTATTTTATCAAGTATATCTAGGATCTTAAAAAGAGAAAATAAAAACTTCATGGATTTAATAGAATTTCTTAAAGGAAATAAAGTAATTAGGTTTAAATGGATCTTCAAATATTTTTATGCATATTCTCATATGACTTAAATATTTGAAATAACTACTACAAAACCTTGTTAGCATTTGTATAATACATCACGTGGATATAAATAAGTCATCTACTCAAGTTGTTTGAGTTGATTATGTAAATATTTGTTAATATCCTTTGATACATGCGTCTACTCAAATTTATTTGAGCTGATTGTGTGATTATAAGTTTGTATTTTGATGATATATTGATCTTGATACAACATAGATATAAGTAATGATAGTAAGTTATTCATGTCTTCACAATTTGAAATGAAAGATTTATGTGAGGCTAAATTGTAAGTTATTTATGTCTTCACAGTTTGAAATTAAAGATTTATGTGAGGCTAATGTGATGCTTAGTGTTACTGAAAATGGATTTTCTTTATGTCAATTACACATTGAAAACGGTTAAAGAGATTTGATAGTTTGATGACACTTCTGTAAGAACACCTTATGGTAATAGTATGAGTCTTAAGAAAAATAAGGAAGATAGTGTTCCTCTATTTGAATATGAAAATATTATAGGAAGTGTTGTGCTTTTTTATGAACTATACTAAACCTATTATTGCATATGTTGTGAGAAGATTGAGTAGATATACACATAATCCTGATAAAGATCATTTGATTGCTCTTCGTCGTTTTTAAAGGCATCTTAATGGTACAGTAGATTATTGTTTGCATTTTAATATTTTTGCCATATTAGAAGGATAGTATATGAAAACTGGGTAACTTAGAATGACGAAATAAGCTTTACTAGTGGATATATTTTTTTTATAGGTAGAGGAGCTATTTTTTGGAAGTGTGAATTTATTGCTCTAGAATTAGCAGAATATCAGTACGAGTAGCTTAGAATCAGCACAATATCAGTACGAGTAGCTTAGAATCCAACTGGGAGATGTACTGTTGTGAAGGTATCAGTACCAGTCTCTTTGCACTGTGATTCACAAGCTGCCACAAGAATTATTCAGAATAGTATAATGGCAAAACACCTTAGACATGGAGTTGTGAAACAATTGTTGAAAGAAAGAATTATCTTCTTGAAGTTTATGAGGTATAAAAGGAACTTGATGAATCCTTTAACCAAAGGCCTAACAAGAAGAGTAATTCTAGAATTTTCAATAAGTATGGAACTCAAACCCTTATAGTGGTTCATAGCTCTTTATCTGGGTGGTCTATTGCGATAGACTTGATGGTCCATAGCCCTTTATTTGAGTAGTTCTAGTACGGACTTGATGGATAGAACTAGAACCTTTAAATTCCATAGCCCTTTCTTTGGGTGGTCTTGAAATGGACTCGATGGATAGTTGTAAAGTCCTCATAGCTTCGTTTTTTAGAGGTTTGTCTTTGACAGACTTGATGAAGTTGGTCTTGATATGGGCTAGATGTGAAGTCTTCATAGCTCAATTTTTTAGTGGTCTGTTGCGATAGACTTGATGAAGTAATTAACATGATTGTGAAGGTATGACCGTCTTATATGAAAAAGTTTAAAGGTCTTTTTCTAGAGCTTTCATATTGACTTGACGTTCTATGTGCATGGTCTTAAATAGCATGTTTTTATCGTGGAATCAATGAAAATTTAAGGAGTAAAACATGTTGTGAGGGTCTCAACCATAGTTATTGAAAGTTCAAAAGGTAACTCACTCTCTCTAATATAATTGTTGCCCCCATTTCACTATGCATCAATTCAAATCGTCAAAATATGATGTTTAAGTTTGGTCTCCTAACTTTGCTTAGAAAACATGTTTTATAAATTTTTTTTTTTTTTTTTTTTGTTTACTATACCAGTCATTCGTGGGGGGCTGTTGAGAATGGCTACCATAGCAAAAGAAAATACACAAATTAAATGTTGGTGATTAATTCCAAGAATTAATTTCAATTAATTCCAAAAAAATTTTAAAATTAATTTCAAAACAATTTTTTGTTTTTAGAAACCAATCTCACCTTTCCTTTAAATAGCTCTTAGTTTTGAAAAGAAATGATACAGAAATTTGTCTTCCCTATTCATATGTTTTTCCTCTAGATCTACTGTTCTCTAAGCATAATTTCCGTTAATTCCAATCCATTTTCTGGCGAGTGCACACTTGAAATTGGAATTTGTGTTAACCTTGGGAGCAATCGGCACAGCGATTAGCACCGAGTCACACCATAATTGCTTTTAGGGCAGTGGTTCTTCCATGGCGCAACAACTTTTCGACTCGGTATCTAACTGAAAAATCCCAACTTGGAGAAAACCATAGACCAGAAAAATTCATTATGTGAAAATTTTCTACAATCACGCATAATAATTCTCTGTACCGACCCCAATTACAATAACATTCTCTCAAAGCTTTTGACTACTCACATCTTTTTCTCACTCTCAAACTAGAGAATACAAAAGAAATTTAACTATAGTTACTAAACTTAAAGTGTTTCTAACTAGGATTACTGAAAACCAAGGGCATGGACTCCTTTTATAGGTTTGGAGCTCATCCACATTCTTCAATTTAACCAATGTGAGATTCTTCAATTCCAATAACTTGCCAAAAACCCAACAATTTCAACTCTTGTACTTTCTAAGAAAATGAAAGAAAATAGACTTAATTTTCAAAAACTAAAAATTTGACCCCATTTCGTAACAAATAGGGCTGAAATGATTATCAAATATGACTTAATAAGCACAAAATTGAAAATTTAGAACTCATTTGAGTTAATATACCTATCCAACAATCACTTTGAACTTGGTAATTTAACACCCCCCTTGTTTTTTAGAATGGAGGTCTGAAATTAATCACGCTTTGAAGTTTATACAACAATCTCAATCTTACATTTTCAAGATCAAACATCAATAGCAGTAATACAATAGCTGACTCAGGAACAAAGAGCAGCGATTTTGTAGTAACAATTTTGCACATCAATTTCACTGACTTTTGACAAAGTACAGAGGACAACCAAAAGAAGAAGGTTACATTGGGCTGATATTGCCATTGTCAACCGCTCCATGAGAACCCACCTAAGAAATGCCAAGCTCCATCATTTTCGACTTGCTTTTAGAATTTGACTTCTGGATCGCTGTCACGTTTCCTGTTTCTTCAACTAGCTTTAGATTTGATAATGCATCGCTCAATAAATCGTCAGAAACTGTAGCCACTGTTTCACCAGTTGCAATATTAACCACAGATTCTGATGTCGACGGGTCAAGGTTTTGGCCTGCTGTTACTTCCAACTCAAGCTTCTTGAACTCTTCCTCAATATCTTCATCTTCCGGAATTGAGCCAGATGGAGCTGAATCTATGATACCCAGAGCCATGTTTAATCATAATGAAAGAGAAGTTCCAAGATTAATTGGGTACTAAACTAAGTAAACAGGAACTTTTCAAGTTTTAAGAGATGATCCATCTAAAGACAAGAAACTGGGCAAAATAAAAAGTACCTGTACTTATAGCACTTGCAACTTGCTTTTGTAAATCAATGCTTACTTCTATTTCCTGCAAACTATATTGGAGTTGATCCCAACTAACCTCGTGTTCTTTCATTACTCGAGCACCAATTTGAATAGCCTCAGAAACCTGCCAACAGAGTATGATATTACTTATTAGTAAACCTAAGACATCAAACCAGAACAATTTATTAGTGGCTCAAAATTTGTATTTGTTTTTTGAATGGTTTCAAGCTACGAGTTTTCCAACTCTGTCATTTTTAGAGAGGCAAGGGTTCGGGCAGAGCACCTTCCACTTATCAAAGAAGAAAACTGAAAATGGTAACCTACCGTTTTTGTTGATTCGGCATCTGCAATAGCATTTAGTACTTCCTCCACTCTGTTTAAGAGAGATGCAACTTTTTCCCGACTTTCTGTGGTAATCTTCAACTCTCTTGCATGTTTCAATGCGGTTTTTTTGTTTCCAGACTTCAAAGAAGCTAGTGCAGATTGTCTCGACCTGCAACAAAAAATTTCTTTAATCTCGTAAGACAACGAGCTATCTGGAAAGACATACTTCACAAGCATATATAGGAAGAAGAGTTCTGCATTATATATAATTACAGTCATCCCACCCATCCTAGTCTCAAACATCGAAAAGTTCCATTACGCCTTCTATTTGGACAGCCAGAAATTGATGTGGAGGACCTAAGGGAACATTTTTAATGGATGATAAAATCAAACACTCTTGACACAAAATTGCTCAAGTGTTTTCACCCCCCATCTTATCGTGAACTACTTAGAGACGTCTTATCAAGCCAGTGATGGGATTTAATATATTTGCTGCCAGAAGGATTTAATAAAATTTATAGAAGCATTGAGAGCCATAAATAATTACACATCATAGCGCTGGTCAATCACATCAAGTTGTTGCTGAAGCTTTTCTGTTGTCCAAATTAAGTGCAAAATGTCATAATCGAGAGTTGTGATGCCAGGAACTGTCATTGCTGTGAGAGAGATCTTTACACCCTGGTTAGGGGGAAAAGAGAAATCAAAAGTGAGCTCGGAAGGCAATAACTCACTGAAAAACTAAAGACGTCGATAGAAATTTAAGATAGGTAGTAAGTAAGGATCCTATCATGGTACATTCTTTACATTCTTTAATATTCATTGGATTTTTAACTTATAAATTATTTTATTACCAATTTTCCAGTAAAGTAAAGTCCTCAGGCAGGCTGCACAGCCTTACTCAAAAATCAAAGCAGCTTAAATTTTCATTTTTATAAATTATAAGAATAGTGTGAGAATGTGTTTAAATGAAGAATGAAAAATGCAAAAGGATATAATGGCATACCTCTAGAAGTTCCTTTTTTTCCTTAGAGAGATACCTTGCTTTACCATATCCAATCAAGTAACTCAAGATAACAGTCGCTTCATCAGGTCCTCCACAGATGTTTTGGAACTTCACCATTGTAATAATGCAGGACGAGGTCCAATTACTAAGAGATAAACACTTGATAACTTCAGCTGCTCTATCCTTAGCATGGAAATATTTCATATCAAACTTATATAAGAAAAAACCAAAAGTGATGAAACATTAAGATGAATGTTGAAGTAAATTCCAAAGCAGAACTCAACAATTCATGTCCGGAAAAAGTAGAGAACCTAAAAAGGATTTGAAAAAGGAAAAGAGAGGAGAATTAAAGCATATACCTGTAATACACAGGCAAGAACTACGTAATCATCACGAAGCAAACTGTCGGGGTTCTTTTTAGATGTACCCATCAAATTGCTTAATTTTTTGAACAAGTAGGAGAGTTGGCCACTCCTTGGATCCAGCATGTCACCACGTCTTATAATGTCGCCCTCAATATACATTACATGCTGAATGGAATGGTGGACTATTATAGGACAGAACAATAACAAAGATCAATTAATTAAAAATGGAAAACAATCATCTTAGTTGAAAGGAATACCAGAACATGGTCAAGGCATAATGGAGACAACCCTCCTCGAGAAAACCATTGATTCTTTATTTCAGAAGGTTTTATGAAGATGAAGTTGAATTTGCGAGCAATTGTGATGATCAAATCCCTCCAAACTTGGTATCTGGGTTCCCAATCAGATTTCTGCCCACTAAATGCCTTGAACCGAGCAGTAGCCACCACTTCGTCATCCCAGTCTGGGACTTTTTCCCTGATGAACTCCCTTACACGAGACCCCTTTGATTCCTTTTCCATTTTGTTTGCACTGTTCACACCTATGAATAGAGCTGCAACTGCAACCTACTTTCAGCCCAATCTAACTGTGTGCATTAGTTAGCAAAAACATGTATTATAATTCAGGATACTTCCTCTACATATTTTCAAGTAATTTCAAATTGTAGGTTAGTTCAAGAAAGATCATGACCTTCCAATTAGTCCATCAAGCATCAAGGACCTTTTAATCACTTAAATAAGATGCATTACACGTCATACCACCCAAAGGGATTAAATTACATCATTTCATCAACTAAAATTCCATTGTGCGCAGCATTGAGGATTGTAGAGAGAGAAAAATCCTTACAATGAGAAAAATTCTCAACTACTTAATGGTGTAAGTTGATACCCAACAGAAAAGGCATATAGAAGATTCAAATCTAAGAAATTCCTACAGAAAGAGAGAGATAAAGAGAAAGGGAGATAGAGACCAAAGCACTACACCCCTGCAACTATGAAACGGCTACCTAGTTTCCCCCATGGAGAAGGGAAATTACTGACCCATGCCAAAGTGTTCAACAAATATATAAATCTTCTAATACATTCTTAGAACCCAATGACAGGGATACAACCAATAGAATGGATCCTGTTCAAACAAGGTCATTATATTTTTTCTTTCAGCACTTTACTTTTTGGCTTATATATTTGAAAATTTGATCATTATTATGCTATCTGACATGTAGACACTATTATATAAAACAGTAAGGAAGTAATACTATAAGAATGCATATTCAGAATCAGATAGGGACAAGTTTGCTCATTGTTTTGTATATTGTAACCTGGGGCTGACAGGAAACCACCTGGAAATGAACTGGTATACAAAATCAAAGTTCATCTTTCATCAATTAGAAACGAGATAGCACAATCGAAGCGAAGAAACTAAACACAGTTTTTAAGTAGATGATAAGTAAAATTACATAATCTTCTTCAATTAGAGGAACTGTAATCCTCTTCTTCTCACTACAATCTGCATGGAATCAAGCACGCGGCACATTGAAGACTGGAAAGTGGAAATGAATTTAAAGCATAAACAAATGTAGGTTTAAGAGAAGTGATGGATCGATTACAAAGGTAGCATTGACGAAAACGAAATAGAAATCAATCAAACTGCTTCTTCGATACACACAGAATGAAAACAGAAACTTGTTCTTTAATCCAGAACCTCGTCGAAACACAAATTAAATGAAATAAAAGTAAAATAAATTAGGACCTTCATAATCAATCACAAGAGTTGGCGTTCGAAAATGAAGACGATGTTTGGCGAAGCTTCAGAACTCAAAATGTTGAAGAAGCCAAAAAGGGAATTCCTAAACCAACCTGTTCTTCCCTTTCTTTTTTTCTTTTTTTTTTTTTTTAATAAAAATAATAAAGGCTTCTTTTCAAACACTACCTTAGGAAATCGAATACTTATATGAACAAATATAGTAAAATCACATAACTATTATTTAAAATATTTTTAACAATTTTACTGTTTATAATAATTATATTAATAATAATTTTATTATAATTATTATTATTATTATTATTAAGTTTAAATACTACTTTAATTAAATTTAGATTTTGATTCATTTTGATTTCCATACTTTTAAAATGATCATTTTAGTCCTTATATTTTTAATTTTTAGTTCATTTTAGTCTTTATACTTTTAAAAAGTTCATTTTAGTTCTTATAAATTCAACTTTGATTTATTTTGGTCCTTAAACTTTTAAAAATTAATTATTTTGATCCCTTCACTTTAATTTTTATTTCATTTTTAAAAGATGAAAGCGATCAATTTTTAAAAGTTCAACGAGCAAAGAAAGTATAAACATCAAAATAAATATTTTGAAAGTATATAAGTATCAAAATGAATTGAAGTTCAAAGTATATGGATTAAAACGAACATTTTGAAAGTATATGAACTAAAATTAAAAATATAGGGATCAAAATGATATTTAAACCTCCTTTTTATTATTATTACTATTAATGAACTAAATTTCACTTAAAAAAATGTTAAAGGAGTTCAATGTTAAATGAAAGAAAAATAGGCGGGTGAGTTCTCTCCATTGTGATCATGTGATTATGTTTGGGTTTAAATCTAGTTTCTAATTTATAATAGTTAAAGCCACTCTTATCATGTTTCTAATCGCTCCTAAATTGATTTTTTATTTAATTTTAAATTTTTAAATGTAATTTTTATATTTAATTTTATACTTCATCAAAATTGATTTTAAATAATTAAAAGCATGTTTTCGGAAATCGTTTAACAAAACTTTCAAAAATATGTTAGTGATCTTATGTTATTTTGAATGGACAAGTCCTTAAGGCCACTGCGCTCAAAACCATAAAGCTTTATTGAGAAAAGTCACCATGATGATGGCATTAAGCATATTGTAACCTTTATTTTTTTCCAAGATTAAAAATGATTGTGTGAAGCAATATCAAACACGATACAACAAGAAGAAGGTATATCTTGATTACCTATAACTCCCTCATATAAATGTTTAAAATTCTACTCAAATAAAAATATGGTATGGGTCGTGAATTTGAGAAACACAATGGAACTACAAGTATAGAGAAAATATAATATAATAATATTAAATATATAAAATATAATATAAAATAAAATAACTAGAATTATAAAATTGGATAATATGAAAATTAGTGAAATTTTGAAGTGAAATTCTCACCAATGTAAATGTGATTTTAAGATCTACCAAATCCCGTTATATTATAGGTAAAGTGATAAGTAGAATGTGGATTTACATAGACACCAAACACGAATAATTAAAAGACACATAGACAACATGAAGGGCGACACATGGTTTTAGGCCACTAAGCAATAAACATCTATTTATTATTATAATATTCATAACACTCCTCCTTAGATGTCCACATATATATATATATGAAATATGTCTCGTTAAAACCTTACTAGGAAAAATCCAATGGGGAAAAAACCTAGTGAAGAAAAAAGAGTACATATTTCATATAATACATGCTCCTAAAAGAATATAATATATTTACTCCCCTCACGAAAACATCACTTAAGATCTCTGAGTCGCCGCATTCTAATGTTGTGCATCATTTTTCAAAAGTTGCGGTTGGTAATGTTTTTTTTGTAAATAAGTCTGTCAACTTATCCTTCAAACAAATTTGTTGTACAATGATGTCACCATTTTCTTTAAGATTATGAGTGTAGAAAAGTTTCAGTGAAATTTGCTTTGTTTTATCTCCTTTAATATATCCTCTTTTGATTTGGGCTATGCAAGTTGTGTTGTCTTCATATAATATTGTTGGAAGATTTTTATTAGAAGACAAGTTACACGTTTCACGAATGTGCCGAGTCATTGACCTTAGCCATACACATTCTAGACTAGTCTCTTGAATTGCAAGAATTTCAACATGATTTGAGGAAGTGGTTGTTATAGTCTGTTTCACCAATCACCATGATATAGAATACGTCTCCTCAAAATCAATACCATGTGTTTGTGAAAAACCTTATGCAACTAGTCTTGCTTTATATTTTGTGACTTCATTATTTTCATTTCTTTTCTTCACAAATACCCATTTGTATCCCACAGGTTTAACATCTTCTAGTGTTCGGACTACTGGTCCAAAAACCTAACGTTTTGAAAGAGTTTAATTCTGTCATGATTGTTTCCTTCCACTAAAGTCAACTTTTCTATTCAATATTCTTCAACAAATTTTGGTTCAAGATCCTCTTTTTCAGATATAATATCAAGAGCAACATTATACAAAAAAATGTTGTCAATAATTACATTAGTTCGATTCTATCTTTTTTCTGTCATGACATAATTTATTAAAATCTCATTATTATCTTTAGGTATTTCACCTTCCTTACTAGTCATGTCGAGGATTTCTTTATGGGTATTTACATCTTCAACCAAGTCTTTTTCACTATTAATTATTTTTCGTTTTCAATGATTTTTATCTCTGGAATCCACTAATTTATCACGCTTCTGGTGTGTTCCAGACTCATTAATGACAACTTGTTAAGTTGGGATATCAATTTTTTATGGAACATTTGCAACTAGTATATGTGACTTAGTTGCTTTCTTTGCATCTACAAATACATCTAGTAATTGATTTGTTATATTTTGCAAATGAATTATTTTCTGAACTTCAAGTTCACATTGATTTGTTCAGGGATCTAAATGTCCAACTTCTTAATTCCTTTGAGGACCCATCTTAATATATTGTGGTGGAGCAATTGGAACATATACTGCACATCCAAAAATTCTCAGATGGGAAATATTTGGCTCATGACTATAAGCTAATTGTCATGGCGAGTACTTATGATAAGCTACTGGCCTAATGCGTACAAGTGACGTTGCATACAAAATAGCATGTCCTCATACAAATGAAGGAAGCTTAGCTCTCATAAGTAATTGTCTTGCAATTAATTACAAACATTTTATAAATGATTCTGCTAAACCATTTTGTGTATGAACATGAGCTACAGGATATTCAACACTTATCCCAATTGACATATAATAATTATCAAAAGTTTGGAATGTAAATTTACCAGCATTATCAAGACGAATGGTCTTAATCGTATAATCAAGAATTTGTGCTCTTAACTTAATTATTTGAGCAAGTAATCTTGCAAATGCTAGATTTCGACTTGATAATAAACACACATGTGACCATCTACTTGATGCATCTATTAATACCATAAAATATCTAAATGGTCCACTTTGTGGGTTAATGGATCCACATATATCACCATAAATTCGTTTTAATAATGCGAGTGATTCAATCTCCATTTAAATGGTGATAGTCTAATTATCAATTTTCCTTGAGAGCAAGCATCACATGATAATTCATTAGATTGAAGAATCATCTAGCTCTTCAATGGGTGTCCATTTGAATTCTCAATAATTCTCCTCATTATTATAGATCCCGGGTGACCCAATCAGTCATGCCAAATTGTAAATATGTCTGGATTCATAAACTTCAGGTTCATTGTTGCATATGTTTCAATTACTCGTATATGAGTATAATACAATCCAGAAGATAAAGCAGACAACTCTTCTAATATACGTTTTTCATTTGAGACAGTGGATATGATATATAAATATTCCACATTATTCTTACTATCGGTCTTAATATGATAACTATTGCAACGTATATCTTTAAAACTTAGAAGATTTCTCTTTGATTGACTAAAGAACAATGTTTCTTAACTATAAATTTTTTTCCTCTAGGCAAAATAATATTTGTTTTTCCAAAACCTTCAATCAAGTTTGTAGAACTTAGTATTGTATTTACTTTTTCTTTCAACATTGTTAATTTTGAAAAGTATTTTTTATTTATAAGTATTGTATCTGTAGTTGCACTCTCTGCCAAACATGGATTTTTTTTACTCATTTTTTAGTCAACCAACATATGAAAATGATCCATGTTTCTTCATTAAAATAAAATAAATACAATACGAAAAATAACACTTAAAATATACAAAAGTTACTAAAAAAACATGAAGATAGATAAAAGAAAAACAACATTAAGTCTATATATTCTCAAAGTCAAAAGAAACATTTGATATTCTACAAACTGTGTCAATCTTCTCTTCAGAAGATTCAAAGAAGTCCGCCGCATCCAAATTTGTTATATGCGATGGGTCAAATATGTCATTATTCTAATATGTAAATTTTGTTTCCACAATTTTCTCTTTTTCCTTCAGGGAGGCTTGATAGAGGTCAACTAAGTGTTTTGAGTATGTGACCAATGCCCAGTCATTCTGCATTGGAAGTATTTATTTTCAAACTTTTTGAACTCTTATCTTGTGGAGCTTTTCCTTTGTGATCATCATTTTTTGTGATTCTTTTGAAATTTGAATGAGTAAAATGACCACCACAAAAATAATAATTATTTCTTCCTCTATCATAGTCACGACCTCGACCGCGACCACGGCCTCGACCATAATTATTATTAAAATTTCCAGCATTCACTTCAGGGAATGGTATCGTTCCGATTGGTCGAGATTCATGATTTTTCATCAATAACTCGTCATTTTGTTTGGCCACGGGAAGACATGAAATTAATTCAGAATATTGTTTAAAACCTTTCTCTCGATATTGTTGTTGCAGGAGCATATTCGAGATATGAAATGTAGAAAATGTCTTCTCCAACATATCGACATCAATAATTTTCTCTCCGCATAATAACAATTTCAAACTGATTTTAAATAATATAGAGTTATAATCACTTACTGATTTGAAATCTTGTAGCCTCAAGTGCATCTACTCATAACGAGCTTTAGGAAGAATAACTGTTTTTTTATGATCATATCTCTTTCAAATTTTTCCACAAGATACAGGGATCTTTTATTGTAAAATACTTAATTTGCAGTCCCTCGTGGATATGATGACGAAGGAAAATCATATTTTTTTGCTTTGTCCTGACTGGATGTCGTATTTCCTTCTTTAATAGTCTCCCCAAGATTTATAGCATCCAGGTGGATTTTGACATCAAGTACCCCATGACAAATAATTGTTGTTAATATCAAGAGCGGTAAATTTAAATTTGGTGAGATTTGTCATGGGAGCATTATCATAAAATATTGTGTTTATGTTAGAAATTTAATAGATATTGAATATGCAAAATAACATTTATTTTATTAATTATAACTAAGAGGAAAAAACCCACATACCTTTAGGACCTACCTTTAGTGGGAAAAATGATAGGAGCTCTGTTGTGAATTTGAGGAGCACAACAAGAACACAAATATAGGAAAAATATAATATAATAATATTAAATATATAAAATATAATATAAAATAAAATAACTAAAAACATGAAATTGGATAATAGGAAGATTAGTGGAATTTTAAAATGGAATTCTCACCAATATGTATGTGTGATTTTAAGATAGATAAAGTGACAAGTAGAATGTGGACTTACATGGACATCAAATATGAATAATTACAAGGCACATAGACCACATGAAAGGTGACACATGACTTTAGGACACTAAATAATGGACATATATTTATTATTATAATATTCATAATATATCTAAATGAACCTAATTTATAGGAGGCAGTAACACGAACAACATGTTAAGAAACCTAGAAACCCTAAACCTATGTTCATTATCTCTAATTGTCTCGTTCATTGGTTCTAATAGTTGCACATCAACCACATCTTGTAGATGGACGATGTTCTCTATTAGATAGAATTCAGTTATTCCTTCGTATACCAACTCTATTGACTCTCCTTGGTGGAAGGATCACCCTCTCCTTTAAGCTTACCGATAAATATGCTTTTAGGAAAATCATCTCAATAGGAAATCAATTAGTGTTTGGTAAATTTTTACTTTAAACATGAAAAAGTTAGTTGCAGTGTCTAATAAAATACCAAATTATTATGTTTTATATATGATTATTAAAATAGAACTATTAAAATTTACATTTTTTATAATTTATAATTTTTAAATAATGGTTTCAAATATTATATTAGTTTAAATATTACTTTGGTCTATGTAGTTTTGCTTTTGGTTCATTTTGGTCTCTATATTTTCAAAATGTTTATTTTGATCCTTATACTTTCAACTTTGGTTCTTTATAGTCCCTTTCAAAATGTTCATTTTGATTTCTATACTTTCAACTTTGGTTCATTTTGGTCCTTGTACTTTTAAAAAGTGATAATTTTGGTCCTTTCATTTTCATTTTTATTTCATTTTTAAATTATCAAAATGATCACCTTTTGAAAATTTAAGGATTAAAATGTACCAAAGTTGAAAGTATAAGAACCAAAATAAACATTTTAAAAGTATAGGAACTAAAATGAACTAAAGTTGAAAGTATAGAGACTAAAACAAACATTTTGAAAGTTTAGGGACCAAAATAATATTTAAACCTATTATATTTTATTTGGTCTAGATTAATTATTATGAAGTAAGGGAAATTACTTTAATTTTCTTAAAAAGAATCAATATGGTATGATTTAAAAAAGAGTTGCATTCAACTTATGAACGTTTATAAGGTGGATTTTGGCTAGGTGAGAAATATATAATATACATTAAAATCTTATTTGTCAAAATAAAATAATAAATCTTAATTTTAAAAAAAAAAATTACAATTGAAAATTGAAAAAAATACTAAAAATGATCTATAATTCTATAAGAATCTACAAGTTAGGAATAACCTATAAGAATGTAAAAGCTAAGAATAACACATTTTTAAAATGCTCGAAAATGAACCTGCATTTTAAATGTAATCTTAACTGATTTACTAACAATCTATTTTACCAAATAAAAAAAAACTGTTAAGATTTAATTTAATCTAAACTCAACCTCAAACGCAATCTTATACTAGTACAAAATTGGGCTATAATGTCGGTTTAAAACTGACACTATAAGGGTATAATGTTGATTGAAAACCGACATTGGAGATCATGTTATAAAATATCTTCAATGTAAATTGTCTTTAATGTCAGTTTTAAACCAACATTATATATGACCGAAATTTCAATATCAATTATCTTCAATGTCTGTCGAAAACTGACATTGTACATCATCTTCAATGTCAGTTGAAAACCGAAATTGTACACCATCTTCTATGCCGATTTTTTTACCAAATTTTTTCAATAATTTTATGATTTTTTTAATGCCTCATTTTTTAAATGTCCAATCCATTTTTTATGTTGGTCATTGAGTTAAAAATCGACATTAAATGTCTCGTTTTGTATCAGAAAATGTCCATCATCGTATTTTATTAAAAGATATATAAAACAATTTGTTTGTTGTAATGTGTGTCTGCTATAATTTATGCATGTTTGATGTTCTACATAGCAAACTAACAATATTTCTCTTCCACCTATAAATGCACATAACCCTACCTAAAATATAACGATAGACACAACAAAATACACTCTATCACAAATTAAATACAAAGTTACCTAAAAGACAATAGCACTTGCATAAAACTACAATAAAAAAAAACATCATATCCAACAATTCTATATCACCTATGGAACCACCCACCCCTCCAAAATTACAATTGAAAATACCAAACTCTTCTATAATATTGATAACTATTTGACCCTCCACAAACAACTTGTTTATATCAAATTATGAGACAAACACAAAAGATTACAAATAAAATGTTTTCAAGACTAAAATATAATCCAAGAAAATGTTCTATAAGCAAATTAATCACCAAACAAAAAGATGATAGCAAGACCATCAAACAAGTTCATATTCTTGAACTAATTTCATTTCAACACTTGAAAATCTTATGAATCATAATCAACAACAATACCTAAATTTTTAGATAAACTCAAAAGAATGACAAATAAAATATTAAAGACTAAAGTATAATTTTTTTAAAAAGAAAGTTCTATATGCACTTGAACCACACCAAGCAAAAAGAACAAAGTGAGACTATCAAACAAGCATATATTCTTGAACTTATTTTCATTTCAAAATCTTAGGAAACTTTATCATTGAAATAAAAACAATATGAATAAAATAACTTTAAATGACTAGATTAAAAACAAATATCAAAAGAAAATTTTAACTTTGGAGCAAATAACCCATACAAAAATTGTGAAAAGCTTCATTCAACCTACAAGCTTGAACGGATCTAACTCAGAGTTCGACGATTGGAACAAATTTGAGCTAAGACTGACAGATTTGGCGAATGCATAACGCTAGCGATCGTTGGACCTAGTGAGCGGAGCTGAATCACCACGCCAACAACCAAATCGGAAGACCAAGATCAGATCAGGCTAACACGACCAAATCTGGTGAATGCACACCAAATATTGTATTTGATACAATATAAAACTATAGGTTATGTATTATATATGATATAATATATATATATATATATATATAACCCTAAACCCTATATATATATATAATAAGTTAGTTATTATGTGTATATATATATAATATATTATTTAAATTTAAATTAATTTATTTTAATTTTAACTTTGAACTTATTTTTTGAATTAAAGAGAGGGAAATAACTTTCCTCCTCTTATTTCTCTCGTGAGATCGTGGTGAGTGGGGATGTTTTCAATGATTGATCTTCTTCTTCCTCACAGAGAAGATATGGGTTGAGTGTGTTTTTTTTACAGATCTCTACAAAAGTTTTTCTCATCTCTAATTCTACTCTCCCTCTCCCAAAACTCAAAGCCCACACCTCTTGAGAGTTCTCTACCTAAAAGAGAATACATAGGAAATTCTCGTGGTAGTATCTTCACGAATTGTTCTTGACTGGTTTGTGATTTTCTTGTTCGTAATCGTTCATGGAGAAGGGGATTTCGTGAAGATTTTTATTTCATCAAGGGTACGTAAATTTTTTCTCTCTTTTCCTCTTTAAACGCATGCCGTAAATTTTTAGTCAATGCATAATTTTCTGTTTAAGTTCTATAAATTTTGTATTCTATGAAAAATTGAAAATTAGGTCGATCCCCTTCTACTACAGAACTTCACAGTTCCTTCAGAACGAACCTACACGACGACTCTCTCACGCACAATCGACGGACGACGGCAAGAGGGTTTGGAAGGTGAAGTCAAATGCAAGAGGGTTTGGAGGAAAGAAGTGAGAAAGGAGAGAAGAATTGAAAAAGAAATGAAAGAGTGAGGATACTTTACTAAAAAAATAAAAGGGTATCTACAATGTCGGTTTAAAATCAATATCAAAATATATATTTAATGTTAGTTTAAAACTGACATTAAAGATTCGTTTTTTTAAACCGACATTATACAACCGTTTTTAATTTTTTCAACAGATATAAAATGTCAAATTTCTTATAGCATTAGTCTCCTAATGTCTTCCATTTTTAAAACATGATCGATTGGCGATATAAGATTTATATATGCAAGCATGAAGAATTCAACACCATAAATTCATTTGAATATTTGAAATTGTCATATACATATAGACAAATTAGAATTTTATTATTTCTTTAGAAAGAAAAAAGTATTTATGGTAGAATTTGTCAACAACCTAGAAGTAGAAATTTTAAAACAAGGGAGATAACAGTGAAATTAAATAATTGTTTTAGAGTTTCAAACAATTGAAATTGGTCAATTTTATCTCAGTTTTTGACTTTTAACAAGATGAATATATTGAATGAAAATATAAATTTATCCTTTTTGAATTAGTGGCTTTTCAAATAAAATTAAGAATAATAAACTTGAAAATCAGTAGCTTTCATTCTGGTGGAGAAAAATGCTATTACAATGGGTACATAAATTTGAAAACAGAAATTTGAAAACAATAAATGAAATCTATATTTATTACAGAAATTAGATTCTAAATTAAATAATGGTTTTTAAAATGTTTAATATTATATTTATAAACTATAAAATTTGTTGTAGTTATCCACCGAATATTAGAGTGATTATAAAATATTATTAATTAATTCATGAACATGTTTTATATTAATTTTTTTTTAGATTAAATGTTATATTGGATAATTTATGAACATGTTTTATATTAAATATAACTAAATTTAGACTCAAGTGTTTATGAAAAGAAAAATAACACCAAAACTATTAGGACATATTTGGAAGTGATTTTGAAATTGTTAAAATCACTTTTGACATTTTCAAAATCACTCCAAAATATGTTTTCAATCATTCAAGATCAATTTTAATGATATGAAAATTTCATTTAGAAGTATAAAATTGATATTGGCACTCATATCTCGCATGCATTTGTTGTTGGCCACCTGTGGACTTAACTTTCGGTCTGCTTCGATTTAGTCTTTCTTTTCGAGTTGACTTACATAAAAAATTCTTGCTGGTATGGTGTCTAGCCTACCACACTTTGATACCTAAATTAGTATGATGAATGTATAGTTCAAATAAGCACACAAAAAGTAAGATCAAGCATTTCCTTTAGATATTACTTGCTCTACCCTTTAGGTTCATTACATGGGGTTATTATAATTCCTTGACTACATGTGGTTACGTGTATATATACTCAAAACTTTATTAAATCAAAAGCACTTATGAAAGAATAGAATAAAAAAAAAGTAATTTAGTACTACATGGTTTTTTAATTTTTATTTTTAAAAAGATATATTCGAGCACTTTATATAATAGCATTTTGTTTGAGAATACTTTTGGAACAATCAAAACCATTTTTTTTCAAGGGCATGCTTGACACACTCTTAAAAGCACTTAATATTACAATAAGCACTCAATTCCAAATTTTAAATTTAATACATAAGACTTTGAGTGTATTTGTTTATTGGAAACAACTCATCATACACCAACCTTCCATAATGACTTAAACAAACATGACTTTTTATTGGGTATTTTTTTAGCCTTTTGGTCCACTTTTACACCATATAAAACCAATAATCTAAATTGAATATTAATTATTAAATTCCAAAATGAGAATACAGGCAAAATCTACATACCCTTCACAAAATTTGGAATAGTTGCATCACAAAATATTTTAATATTATTATTTACTGGACACACCATAAACAAAACATATATACTACCTACTAATTTATTATAATTAAAATTTAAATTCTTTTTCATATTTAAATTTTAATTTAAATTATTTTTCACATTTAAACTTTAATTTCTAGATTATTAAACTTTTAAAACTCAAATTTATTTTATTTAGTTTTTAACTATCAAAATGACTATTTCGGTTTCTTATTTTATTTTATTTTTTTTTAAATAATCATTTTAGCTTTGGAAAGAGATTCTAGGTTGTAGCTTCGAAAATGTATGTGTATAATAATAATAATAATAATAATGATAACTAGTATTTCTTAATCTTGATTGTTCAAAATAGTTGTCTTTTTATATAAAAAAATCTTTTCAAATATAGAAAAATAAGTTAATTTATTTATAAATATAATAAAATATTACAATTTTATTATATTTAAAAATATTTTTAAAAGTTTTATTATTTGAAATAATTACTCTTAAAAAAAAAAGTAGATGATAAAATATATATTTTAAAAGGAAGTGGTAAAATAAAGTTGAATGTTTTAAAAAAAAATTATATAAACTTAAAATAAAATAATATTTGTAATTGCCAACCTCAACCTTAACTTAAATGACATGAAATTGTAATATTTTATTTCGAGTTCTGATATTTAATTCTCTACCATATGTGAAGAAAAAATAGTAATAATAATTTTAATTTTAATTGAAATTTGCAAAAAGACATGCACTTCTCCCTTCTTCTTACCTTCTTTCTCTTTAAAATAATTGTTTTAAATGATGAAACTATTGAACAAAATTTCAAATGTAACCAAATGTCACTATTTATATAGATTGCGATAGACTGTGATAGACATCTATCAGGATTTGATAGATGTTTATCACGATATATCACGGATAGATAATGATATTTTATTATATTTATATATCTGTTGGTTTATTTTTCTTTATTTGAAAACGATCTTTTATTTTATTGTATTTTATTGGGCAGGACAAAAACAAACCGACAACTTTGATTTAATTCATTTCACATCATATCAAACACTAGTGTAGTAGAGAGGTAGAATTTTCCCCCTTTTGACTTTTCTTTCATTGTCACAATACTATCCAAATGTTCTTATTAGTTTATGAGTACAAAATTTTAATGATCAAAGTGAATTCTAAATTTTAATTTACTCTTTTTATTAAATATATTAAATCTTTAGAAAAGTTCTATAACAAATATTTTTGGAATTTTTATTTAAGTGTTTGAATCTTATTTAATTTTAGAAATTTTGAAAATAAACTTATCATACTTTAATAATAATGTATTAAATTCTAGAAATTTTAATTAAAAATCCATCCCACATGGTCCACTAATGCATATTTTCCCAATATGCAAAATTTCAGGATCAATCTCATCCTTACTTTTTCCTCTTATTATAGAAAAAGTCTTTACTACACAAAAATAATAATAAAATAAAATAAATAACTTTTCTCTATCTATTGTAGTTATATAGGGAAGTGTAGAACTCTTGTTAAATTAATTATTGATAAAGGAAAATAATCTTGCAAATGGCTTAAAAGGGAGGGGGTTTTGGTAGGACTTTTAAATAATGAAAAATATTTTTAGCAAAATAAAAATATTTTTTTTTAAAAAAAATTATACTTGGAAAATGTGTCTGAGTATTTAGATCTTTTACAATGTAATTTTCAAAAATAAAAAATAAAGAAACTATTTATATAAAATAACAAAATTTAACCTTCTTTGATAGAAGTTAATGGAAGTTTATCAGTATCTATCTCTGATAGAAACGGCTAGAAGTTTATCATTGATACTATGCAACAGACGTTGATAAAAGTTTGTCCGTATTCTTTTTTTTTTTTTTTGTTATTTCTATAAATAGTTTACCTTTTTTTTATTTGTGAAAATTGTCCGTTTTATAATTGTTATGACATAATTTTTAAATTTACGAATTTATTATAAATAAAATTGAATGTTTAATCTTTTAGGCACACAATTAAATTCAACTTTTTATCTAATAAATAAATAAATTTTGAAATTTTGAAATACAATAAAATCTATTTAACAAAAGATTGAAAGTTGAAGTACTCAATAGAAACTTTATAAAATTTTGAAAACTATTAAATGTAAAATTGAAAATTTAGAAACATATATTAGACACCTTCTAAGATGATACCAATTTATATATTCACCCACTGAATTTGTAATTAATTTTTTAAAAGTTAATATTTAAATCAGTACACTTCTTCTAGTTGTGCTTATAGACAGAATATTCTACTTAAAAAGACCAGTACTCTCAAATTTAAAGCTAACTTCCATTAAGTGTTAGGTTTGTGTTTGGTAGCATCGTAAAGTAATTGAGATATTTGTGCTCTAACTTTTTTGTTTCGGAAAAAATTATACTTTTGATCCTTTGAATTCGCTTTGACAGCATTTCTTGATCCTTAAATTTTCAATTTCAAATCTCTAAAATTTGAATTTGGTAGTATTTTTATCATTGTTGTAACGTGACCGTTTATTTTTATTATAAAATATTTTTTAATTTCTTTTTTAAAATAAGAACTATTAAATCCTTTTTTCTTCCCCTTCTTCCTTCTTCCTCTCTTTTCCATCCTTATGATTGTCGTGGTTGCCCCCTCTTATTATTATTATTATTTTTAACTTCTACTTTATTATTTTTTTCTTTTCATGATCTTCTACTCCCCTCTCCTTTCTTCTTCCTATTTTTACATTTTAAAAAATTGATTGAACCTCCTTCGCTTTGTATCTGAGACGAGGGAGCTCATTCCCAAATCACGATTGCGACAATTTTGATAACGAATTAGTAAACGTGGCCATAATTCAAATAGAATTAACCATGTACTATTAACCTTGAAATCAAATATTTGATCTCTCATCTCACATTATGTCGGAAAGGAAAGGGACAATTGCAAATATAGTAAGCATATTCAAGGTATTAACAAATATAGCACAATGAAAAAAAATTACAAATATAACAAAATTTAGTTTTAGTTCTAAGATTTTATCAAAAATAGACCATATCACTAACAGAATTATATCAACAGTCTATCATTAAATAAATTTTAGTAAATTTGCAATTCTTTAAAATATATTGCAATACATTTAATTATTTCCATAAAAGTGTTACTTATTGCAATTACACACACACACAAAAGACACACCTATGAAGATGTAATACGAAATAAAATATCGAATTCAAATTTAGAAATAAAACAAAGTTTAAAATGTTGATTTTGATGAAAATATCGTCTTAATTTTACGAAAATTTCAATGGTTATTTCTGAAAAAATTATAAAAACAAAAAATTTAGACTTTATTTGGTAACTATTTCGTTTTTAGTTTTTGAAAATTAAGCCTTTAAATACCTTTTCACCACTTAAACCTCTTGTTTTGATATCTACTTTTTACCCATGTTTTTAAAATCCAAGTCAAAAATTGAAAACTAAAAAAAGTAGTTTTAAAAAACTTATCTTTGTTTTTGGAATTTGGTTAAGAATGAAACTCTTCTACTTAAGATTAATATAGACCATAGTAAGAAAATGAAAGAAAATAAGCTTAATTTTCAAAAACCAAAAACGAAAAACGAAAATAATTACACATGGGGCCTAAAAAATAAATTTAAATTAATAAATAAACACTTTATAATTTTTAAACGCATTAACATGTCAATTATTTATATTATATTTACATTAGTTACATTTTATTGCTTTTTTTAATTTCATAGATTATTCTATAATACAATAAAAATATTGATTCACCCTTTATGTTAACATGGAACCTACATAAATATGAAAATATTAATAAATAAACACTTCTTGTTCAATTAGCTTTACTGTGAATAACTTCCTCCTACTTTTAGATTATATTATCTTTCGATTCAAACAATCTACTGTATTGAATTATCTTACTTTATGTTGTGTTAATTGATTCATGTGAATGATGAAACATGTTCTATGCTATTCGTACTCAAATTTTGTTTATCTAACTGTGCCCAATTTATTTTATTAAGTTGTACATATGTATGTAGCTAAATGGTAGGACGTGAGAAAATGACAAAACACATTTAGACAAAGGTTGAAGATGCACGATTAGTGAGTCACTACTACACTTGGTAGAAACAAGTTGGCAAGCTGACAATGGAACATTCAAGCTTGACTATCTACAACAACTACAATGTCTACTTATCGAAAAAATTCCTAGTTGTTCTATCGGGCTGTCGACAATAGAGTGCAAGGTTAGATTTTTAAAGCAACAATATTGTGCAATCGCTGAGATGTTGAGTAATGCATGTAGTGGATTTGGTTGGAACAACGAGTTCAAATGTGTGGAAGTAGAGAAGAGGTTTTCGATGTATGGGTTCGGGTAAGATAACACATTAAAGTAGTATTATCTTACAATTGTGAACTCTTTCTAATATAATAATATGTTCTAACATAATATACGTTCCTATTTGTAGTCCCATCCCAACATGAAAGGTTTGAGACACAAATCATTCCCCCACTATGATGAGCTTTCAATCGTATTTGGGAAAGATAGGGCCATTGGTGAAGGCAGTGAAACCTCGTACGATCAAGCATTTGCAACAAATGAACATTTGGAGGAATGAGCAACAAGAAAGTATACCTGACATGAACATACCGATCATTGATGGGATGGATGAGATTTTGCCAGATACACCCATCAGTAGGCATACCTGATATGAACATACGGGAGGAACGAAATGCAAGAAGACTCCCTTTCAATCTGAAATGCTTGACATTGTACGCACAACAATGGACATGCAGGAAAGTAAAATGGAGAAACTTGTACAATGGCAGAAAGAGAAATATGAATTGGAGCTTAAGAGGCGTTAGGAAGTCATCGAACAGATCTACCAAGTTGAGGGTTTAGAGGAGTACGATCAGTTGACCCTCATAGATCTGTTGGTGAATGATATTCAGCGAACAGACAATTTTCTAGCTATTCCACTACTAATAAGGAAAAGGTATTGCATGGGTTTATTGGGCAAGACTAACTAATTATGTTCTTGGTGTGTTGCAAGTTGGTTTGTTATTATTTTTTTGTAACTTCTCCAAGTCCCTTATTCCATAGGTATCATATATTTGTTGATTTTTTATGACATGTAAAAATGATCCGTGGCATGTGGCCCTTAGATATGAATGCAAATATTTCTAACCAAGTTGTAAAATGGTCATGTATAAGGCCATCAAATTATGTAAAATCTTTTGAGGAGAATGAATTTCATATTCAGTCTATTTTTTTTTTAATCAATGGAATGGATTTAATGAATTTCATATCCGGTCTAAATTAACACTAATTTGTAACACCATTTGGCTTTCTTTGATGAGAAGTTTGGAATGAATAATATAAAATTGAACTGTATACCATATCTTAAGATTGGAAAGAATAAAAAAAATGCAATCAATGTCTTATTTCAAATAGGATGGATACAATAATTGGATTATAAGATTTTTTTTTAAAAAAGTGTTCATACAGGTAAATTATTATAGACAAATGAACTCGGACATAACAAATCCGCACACCCAAACACAGACAAATGAACTCGGACATAACAACTCTGCACACCCAAACACAAACATATCAAGTAAGATATAACAACTCTGTACACCAAAATATAGACATCAGAATTTCCTACATCCTATATTATCTAAACGTTCCAAACTGCTCTTCAAGATTTTGAGGCAAAAGTAATCATTCTCTGTCACATTTATGGATCTATAAATCCATGGTGAGGAGGGGGAGAGAGAGAGCAAATAAAAAGATTGTAAAAACAAACAGAAACAAATATAAAAAATTAGGAAAGAAAAATGAAAAGGGAAAGTAAATTAAAGACAGAGCCAAGGCGTTACGCACTATCTCTCTCTCTCTAAACTCCATCACTCCCTTTTCCCACTCTCACACACCATTTATGTATATATATATATTCTCTTCCTAAACAAAACCAAAATCAAAATCAAAATCCAAATCTAAATCCCCAGAATTATCCTCAACTCTTCCTCCTCCAACAATGGTTTTGCCGTTTCTATTCATGTTTTTCTGTTTATCTGCAACTGTTTTTGGTGATTCCGAGGAGCTTATAAGTTGGAAGAAACTGGCCATGTTCGTTGATGACTTGCCCGACATGCCCAAGCTCCTTGGCTTCCATGCCCAATATCCTAACCATCTCCAGATTGGCATGTTCCTCAAAAAATGGGTTTGTCTCTCTTCATTTCTTTTCTTTTCATTTTTTTAAACTTTTTTTTCTAGATTCTTCGTTGAATTATTGTGGGATTTGGAATAATAAACGATTCTACCGTATGAGATTTTTTTTAAAGAGAAAATGAAAATATCTGATTTTGACTGGGATTGATTTCTCAAGGGGAAATTATTGCACCCTTAAAAAAAAAGGGAAATTATTGCACCTTTAAATTCAATGGCCTAGAATCATTTGTTATTATTATTGTGTTTTGTTTTATTTCAGAAATTTCACCGAGATCTTCCCCCAACTTCTGTTTTTGCTTACGGAATTTCCAAGGACACTGCAACAGTTCCTGGTCCCACAATCGAGGCCGTCCACGGCATCTCCACGTATGTGACGTGGCTAAATCACCTCCCTCCAAAGCACATTCTTCCATGGGACCCCACAATTCCGACCGCCATCCCCGCCAGCAACAACGGCGTCCCAACGGTGGTTCATCTCCATGGTGGCATCACCGCGCCGGCTAGCGACGGCCATGCAACCTCATGGTTCACTAATGGCTTCAAGGACAAAGGACCCTCCTGGACCCAAAAGACATATCACTATACCAATCAGCAACACCCTAGCAATCTTTGGTACCATGATCATGCCATGGGGTTGACTAGAGTCAACCTACTCGCTGGCCTCATCGGAGCTTATATAATCCGCCACCCCGACGTCGAGGCCCCGCTCCGGCTCCCCCACGGCCGTGAATTCGACCGACCGTTGCTTGTCTTTGACCGAAGCTTCCTCTACAATGGCTCTATCTTCATGAATTCCACTGGCAACAATCCTTCCATACATCCCCAATGGCAACCTGAATACTTCGGCGACGTTATCGTGGTCAACGGCAAAGCCTGGCCACGTATGAGGGTACGACGTCGCAAGTATCGGTTTCGCATCATAAACGCCAGCAATGCTAGATTCTTCAGATTCTTCTTCACCAATGGCCTTAGATTCATACAGGTGGCATCTGACTCGGCCTACCTTGCAAAACCTGTAGTATCCAAAGCTATCCTACTGGCACCATCTGAGATTGCTGACGTGGTGGTTGATTTTTCAAAGTCAACAAGCGACACAGTCATCCTAGCCAACGACGCAGCCTACCCTTATCCATCTGGCGACCCCGTCAATGAAGCTAACAGCAAAGTGATGAAATTTTACATTTCGAAAAACAAAGAAGTTGAAATGCAGCGTGTTCCCAAGAGACTAATAAAATATCCGAAACCAGATTTATCCAGTGTATCGTATACTCGGTACATTGCCATGTACGAATACACGAGCGACATTGACGAGCCGACCCATCTATACCTAAACGGGAAACCATATGAAGCACCTGTGACAGAGAAGCCAAAGGTAGGCAGCACAGAGATATGGTATGTGATCAATCTAACGGAAGACAATCATCCATTACACATTCACATGGGGCTATTGGCCGCATTGGAACAAACGGAGTTGGTTCACCTGGAAGAATTTAAGGATTGTATGACGAAAAAGAATGATGCAGTGAAGTGCAAAATTGAAGAACATGCACGTGGAAAGAGAATAAAAGTAAATAGTCATGAGAAAGGGTGGAAGAATGTGTACAAGATGATGCCTGGATATGTGACAAAGATACTGGTGAGATTTTCCCACATACACTCGAATGCATCGTACCCATTCGATGCAACTGCAGAACCCGGTTACGTGTACCATTGTCATGTAAGTAGCAAGTTACATCTTTTTTAATAATGTTTTTAAAGCGAGAGAAGAAATAACTGGTGTAGTGTTGTGAAATGAATGCAGATACTGGATCATGAAGACAATGCGATGATGAGACCATTGAAGCTGGTTTACTGAGAAGAGGCTGTGGGAGACAAGACCAACCTAACTCAATCCAACTCAATCCAAACGAATGTTTCGAACTATGGTTATTAACTAATTACTGTTTTGCTTTGTAATGTATACTGTACCCAATAAACATAACAGAAAGCCAATTAGAATGGAGTATGCAATTCATAAAAAGGTGAGTTCATTCTGGTGTCTTACCTTGAGTAAGTGTTCCCCTACATGAAAGCGCAAAATCCTGAACGCTTGAACCTAGCAAAAAAAGGAACAAAAACCAATTACAGATGGATTTCAATACAATGGATATTTGTCCAAATGTTAGTTCCAATCAAACAAAACTAATACACATTCTAACCTTATTTGTTTAACCAGAACCAAATCAACAATCCATTTCGTGTTCTGCGATATCATTCTTATTAAAAACTGAAAACGTTTTCTGGGATATAAATAAGAAGGCAACAATTCACAACACAAGAAATTATACATGTGGTCGTATGCATCATAAATACAGTTCTAGTTTACATTTGCAACTTTTAAGCCTTTGGCATAATGACCCAACCTTAAAATGCTAAACCACTCAACTACGAAAAGAAGAAAAGAATTTATCGGCCTCCTTTGGTGCACTTAGAAAGAACTACAATTTGAGCAGAAACTACAAATGTATTTACTAATTTTGTATATCTATTAAGGGTTTCCAAAAAAATACCCTCCCCCTCCAAAAGAAAGTGCCCGGGCATCTTTCAAGAGTCTACAACAAATCCGGATGAAATGATCTAGAGAGTCTGCCAAGGTGATAGTGAAACTAATTGGTTTCCTCCTACGCAAGAAACAAAGCCTCCAAATAATCATCAATGTAAGCCAAGCAAGGCCAGTGATCAGTTCGAATTCGAACTAATGTTGAAAAATCCGAAACTTCCATCTGAAAAAGAAGGTGAAACCTTGGTGGAAGAAATATCAAAATATGGAAGTGACCCATGTTTCTCTTATAACTACTGACAAGACTTCCCATTTCGTCTTCATTTGAAAAATATGTAAGACGTAGTGGGCCTCTATCAAGATCAGGTACTGCAGAGGTCACTTGTGAGAAGTTCTCAGATGCCATATCCTCCCAGATGACATTCTTGATAATGTTCCGATCCTTCACAATCTGAATGAGCTGTTCACCAACAACGCTCACAATAAAAGGAGCCAGGTAGTGTTCAGCAGCCTCAATTAAAGAAGCCGCTGAGACTTCAAGTAGTTTAACTGATCTGGTTCCACTAATAGCTGCAACTCCTTTGCCTCCTTTCAGTGAAAATGTCTCCCGCCCAGTATTGGAAGACGTCCCACACGCCTCCCATAGAGCATTGAATAAATCTGAATAATAACCAGGGATTTCATCCATTGAGATGTCGGACGGGACAACAGCTTTAAGAAACAAATCTTCAAGTCCAACCGTGATACTCTGAAGCGGACCACGAATGATCTGGCCACTTCCTGCTGTAGCTTCAATTGAGACATCAACAAGTCCTGGTGTTGGCTCCCTTGGTTCCAATTCAACTGCTACCAGAGCCTTAAATCTTTCATCTTTCCCATAACCATTCTGGATAGGAACAATGTCCAATGAGGAGACCCCCCTTGAACTAGGAGAACCTTCATCCCCAGGAGACTCCCCCAAAATAAAAGGTATATGACGGGCTGGAATGGGACCAAATGATGCAGAAGAAGAAAACTTGAGCACGGTTGCGTACATTGCAGGATGGTTATCCATATCATCCAGATTCTTAGCAAATGTACCACCTCCCCAAATGCGATTAAATGACTCCGAATCAAAACTTAAACTACAAAATATTGTAACTTTAAGCCCTGGCATATGTCTGAAGTCAGGAATGCATGAAAAATGTCTCCGTAGTATCTCCAAAATCTTGGAAATCTTAGAGTCCATCACACGCAAAGGCTCCTGAGGTAGATTAATTTTTTCAATGTTAGAAGAGAATTCGGTCACCCTTTCTTCAACCACAGTTTCAGTGTCCATGATACCCTCTGGAAAACCAGACTTATCATTTTCAACTCCTAGAGTTGATAGAGATAAGGACCAAGAATGTTTTACAAGTAATGGAATTTTTCGTTTTAGATGTATATAGGATGAGATGTTTCTGCACTTCTTGAGATCATGAGAAAGTCGTGGAGATTGGACATTGTATAAAGTGCCAGAATGAAGAGTTTGTGAAACGCCGAAGGGTTGATCTCCAAGCTTTAGCAAGTCCCTAAGCTTCTTTCCAGGTACACAAGTCAGCATACGCAGGTAGATCCTGAAATATACCCAAAACTAAGAGAGGTTCAATGGAAAAGTCTGTAAGTCTGTATACTATCTACATCGTTTCAAATTGTCAAAATAAGCCAGATAAAAAGAAGGAAATTGAAAGAACGTGAGAGAATCTTGAACTTACATACCTTGCATTATCACGAACTTCCAAGTCAGGAAAATATAGGCAAGTAAATGCAAGCAGACGAGACATTTTAAGAAACAATCGAGAGCTTTGGTGATGCATCAACAATGTCCGGCAAATGCCAAGTACCTTACTTCCAAGAGACCAAGACTTCAGCCCTGTATCTGGTCCATGTTTCTCAACAAGAAACAACATGAACTTGACAAAAAGTCCTAACAATCCACTGGGAGGTATTGTATCATTTTCAGCCATTCTATTGAATACTGAGAAACAAGATACTAATTTGTAGTTGATTGCAACTTTAGGAAGCAAATGCTCGTCAAATTTTTGGAGCAGGCTCTCCCCTAACCATCTGTGCTTTTGACACCCTAACAAGCGGTCAGTGAAAACAACAATAACGGGAACCAATCTCTGACCTTCCAATATTAACTCCACAAGCATCTCCTGGAAAATAAATATTGGAAACATCAAAATACAGTTGATTTTTTTTTTTTCTTTTTTTTTTGTCAACCACCATTCCCCATCCTAACAACAAATAAGCAGAAAGAGAAAAAAGGCTTCAGTTGTTTCTCATGAATATAAAGGCCTCTCAAAGCTAGGACAAAATTATCTCCCCCAACTCCTCCATATGAAAAAGTTCATACATGTTTTAAACTTCTAGCCCATTAGAGAAAAATTGACGTGGTTTCACACGCTACAACACCAGATAGAGATAACCCTAGAATTGGATACTGTTCTATTAGCTCATGATTCTAAACTCCATAGATTTCAAGCTTCCAGGCCTGATAAGCACTTATGAAACCATAAAAATCTCAAATGACGTTCTATATTGTTCACATTTTTCTTAGTTCATACAATATTCTCCAGCAGAACAACATTCAGCAAATAATACGGGAAAATAGAAGTTTATAAGAGTAGTAAATTTTCTTGACATTTTATAACCATTCACCTTGACATACTAGTTAAGAAAATTGTAAATTTCGACAAAACAGTAACAAAAAATATATAGCAGTGAAGAACCTGCAACATATGGAAGACGTTGAAGTCCACAAGACTTTTGTTGGTGTTCGAGTCAGAGACAGAATGAGATGAAGACCCGATCAAGAATTTATGGAAGGCACGAAAAGCAACAGCAGTTTCTGTGCTTCCTGAAGGTAACCATTTGAAAGCTGATACGCATACCAGACCATCTTGAAGAAGCTTCACCACTGACTTCCCTGATTCTGAATCTTCCCCTGAAACAGTCTCTGCTTTGTGCATTGTACTACGTATTGAGGTCAAGGCAAGAAGGTCGAGCTTCAAAGCTTTAAGAGCAAGCGGATCAAACACCGCAGGATAGAAGCTCAAACCCATTTCAGCAAACGAAATCGTCTTTTTTCCAAGTGGACTATCAATCCTGAATAAACCCAACAACCAATGGAGTGCAAGCATACGGAAAACCAGATGTTGCTGTGTTTCTTTAGAAATCAACAAAAGTCGGCGAGCGATCTCGCCTTCTTGCTCATCAAATGCATCTAAAAAATGCAAATACATCATCAAAACAACATGGCACAGCAATGGGTCAAAGGAATATATCATTCCAAAGAATTGCACCTTCAACATTGACGCCTGCAACTCCAAAGCTATAGCTACAGGCATTATCATAGTCATGAATTCCACCATAGCAGGCGGAGTTAGAATTTGTGGTGATTCAAGCAAGAACGCTATTGCCCTCCTCAATTCTTTAGAATTCAGTACAGGAGAAACCTCTCGATTCGAGATCGAATCTGGAGCAAGAACAGAATGTGGAACATTGAAAGGAACCAAAGGAATGGACGTGCTGAGGATCGAGACACTTGATTTTTGGGCAACAATACTACTGATGACGGTTGTGAAAAGTAAAATATAGCTCTGGGATGAGTGCGTGCGCTCGCTTTGGCACAAGCTCCATAGATGTCCCACAACATGAGACAGTAAACAAGGGTAAGCTTTCTCCAATTCCCTCAAGCATTCGCACGCAATTGCCCGAGCCTGCCTATCAATCCCATGATTGGGGCGATTGACAACAGTAAGCAGCAATTCAGTCAAGCTCTCAAGCAATCGAACATCGAAATTACGCAAAGCATCGAGGGAAATGAAAATGGAGGTGGTGGAAACCATAATTTGCTCCTTGAGAGAGAAGGTAAAATGAAGACCATCAGAAGTTGGAGATTGTAAAACCACACGAAGGGTATCAATCAAACGCTCAAGTACGGATTCAGACAAAACAGAATCGGAAGAATCGGAAAAGGAAACAAACTCATCGATGAAATGGAGGAGCTGAAGCTTGAGATTGAGAGGGAAATCCCGCTTGAGGATGGATGACAGAACCAAGTCCAGAAGAGAAGAAACGGTGATGGAAAATTGAGAAGTCCATCGGTGAAGACGAGGGCCGCCGCTGTGGAAGTCCTCGATGAGGGATTCCCAATCTTGTAATGGAAGGGACTTCAATGACGGCTTGGTATCGTCGGAAGTATGATCAGTCATACTCCAATTCGTTGCGTAGTCCAGTTTGGTTGATTAACAATCAGAGAAGACGAGGGAAAGCCTCACCGGAGTAAACATAGCAACGATCCCAAAAGAGAGAAGAGGAAGAAAGTGCAGCGAAATTTGAGGAGGAATGAAATCTGAGAAGGGGCAAGACGAAACGGTGCCATTGTTGAAGCTTGAGAGGAGAATATCGTGAATCCCAAATCGGATTTGCCACCGTTTCTTGGTAAAACAAAATGGACGGACGGCGTGTTTCGGCCGCCACGCTCGCGGTGGCGATTGAGTTGAGAAATGGTGAGAAAGAGGATAGGAGAATCGTAGGCCTGCAACTGGGAGGCCTGCCCAAATTGAACGGATTTGGACCAATAAAGCCCTAAGCCCAAAACAAAGTTTTTAATTCAAAATTCATCACAATTTTTCTTTTCTTTTCTTTTCTTTTTTTTAATCTTTTCATAGATTTTTTTAAGACCAAATTCAGAATAATTATTTCAAATAACAAAACTACTCTAAATATTTTTAAATAAATTAGTTCATTTTTCTATATTTGAAAACTACCCAAAATTAAAATCTTTATTGTTTTTTTATTAAAATATTCCTTTTGTCCCTGTACTTTGAAGTTTGTTCAATTTTAGTTCTTTTATTCTCAAATGTCTAATTTTTAGTTTATGTATTTTCAATTAATATTAAATTTAGTCACTTTATGTTAATTTCTATCGAAATTGTTTAGATAATAATAATAATTTTCATGCAAGAAAATACAATATGTGAATATGTTTTAAAATTTTTTAGTAAGAATGTTATAGATAACAAAAAAATTTTATAAAAAAATCAATAATAAAATAGTAGTGGAACTAAATTTAAGATTTATTCAAAGTACAAAGTCTAAAATTGGATAATGAAAATTGAACAAACTTGAAAGCATACCGAACAAAATAGTATTTTAACCTTATTTTTTTAATTATATAAATACTCCTAAATTCTAAGTTCTTCAATTATGTCCATAGATTCTAAAAAGTTTCACTTTTAAGTTTGACTTTAAAATTGTTTCATAAAATACTATCGAATTTTGAAATTATTGCAAAAAAAAAAAAAAAAAAAAAAAAAAAAAAAAATCTGTCGGAATAAAATAAGTTTTGGAAAATGATTAGGCAACTAATGTATAAAAGTTTGAAGGTGATATTGTTTACTTTTATGTAGAAGATTAAAATTATTATTATCATTTATTTAATTTAATAAATAGCGTTAAAATCATTTATCCAATCAATTTTTACTTGTCAAGTCAATTTACTCAAATAGGATTACAAATGAGGTTATGTATGCCTTCTAATTTTTACACTTAATCGTCATATCAATTTTTATCTTATTTTATTGAAAAATACTTTTCAAGAGTATTTTTTATGAACAAATTCTAAATTTTAAAGATAAAAATGAAACATTTCAAAATATAGAAGCATGATTGAAACCTACTTAAAATTTATGAGGTCGCATGTTATATTGAGATTAATATATTTATTTTTATCTATTATCTTTAAAACTAATTTTTAGCTTAATGTCTTTGACATATTGTATTCTATTAATGCCTTTCAAGAAAGTTATGGTAACAAACTATATGGTCACAAAGACAGCAGTTCCCAAATTTTAAGATGAAAATCAAAAGATTAAGAATAGGAAAGAAGAATTAACGTTTGTTTCATGAACTTCCATTCTTGTTATAAGGACAATAATTCACTCTCACAAACCATATAATAACGGTGGGTGGAGATTGAACCTCTGATTTCTAGAAAAGAAGATTATGCTAATTACCTTTGATTTAAACTCACTTTGACATGAAAGAAGAATTTGAAGAGGGAGAAGAAAGAAGTATCACCTCGTCCATTATGGAATAAAATGCATAAATATGTTTTTAATGGTAGACATTGATGATAGAGAAAATTGAAATATGTTAAGTAACATATGTGAGCCTAGCATTATAAAATATACGCTTTACGTGAGGGTCCCAACTTCAGAGGAATAATCTTTTCAGAGGGTCCCAAGTTCAGAGGAACAATTTCTTTCCTTTTTCTAGAGTTCGAAAAGAGATATGTATGCTGAAAAGTGGTCTTTTATTTTTTTGGAAAGTCGGCAAAATGAAGCCAAAAAATTACTTTTAAAAGAAAGTTTTTAGTAACCAACAAAATTCTTACTTCTTTTTTACTTATTTATGTTATAAAAGAGAGTTCTTGCGTTTTAGGAAAAAAAAAGTGGAGAGAAAACTAAAAAATGAAAAATATTGGAGCATGATTAAACGTAGGAAAGTTATTTCTGGTGTTTTTTTTATTTGTCTCGTAAAGTTCAAAACCGATGTCTCATGAAGTTGTCTTTCTCGCGAAGATGACTTTGTCTAACTTTACACGGAAGTTGAGTTGGTTTAACTTTATAAGATAGCTCCTTTGGTCAACTTTTGTCTTATGAAGTTGAACCAATCAAGCTGTCTCGTAAAGTTGGCCAAGTCAACTTTCTCGTAAAATTGGTCAGGTCAACTCTTTCGCAAAGTTGGCCAGGTCAACTCTCCCATAAATTTAACTTGGTTAACTTAAGTCAACTTTCTCCTAGGTTTTTTTTAATATTTATTTATATATTTTCTTGCGGCTAGTAAGTTTTATCTTCACTTGCAGAATGCCTCGCGTGTTTGTTTGCTATAGTGGTATTTGGAATGAGGATGAACGAGAATATGCAGGCGGTAATTTAGGGGGTTTGAATGTAAGAGGTGGCATTTGCTTTTAGGATTTCTTGTTGGAGTCATATAACCTAAGTAAGATTGACCCAAACAACCACGATCTCACCCTAAGATGTTTATAAAATTTTGGATCCAGGCCTATGTACTTGATACGAAATGATTAAGAACTTAGGTTCTTTTTCAATGATGAAGACGCATGTAGGCCCCCTATCTATTTATCAACAAAGTCCAAACCTATGTATGGCGACAGTGACTTAAAGAATCCTAGTTGCTCATACCAACCAAGCTTTCCATATAATTTAGCCCAAGAATATCCACCACCTTATTATCGTACACAACCATCCTTTGAACAAAATTATCCATCAGATTATGCTACATCACTAACCCCACTAAATATTAATATTGCCCCATATAACTTATTTGATGACAATTTCTTTATTTATCCATACAATCCCGAGGATAATGATCCATCATCCTTAATGTATGGTAAGGAGGATAATGTTTATACATATGGGGTGTTTGGACATAATGTAAGTGAGAAGAATGAGGTAGAAGATGAAAAAGTACATGTTGAAGGGGTTTTTGAGCATGGTGTAGGAGAGGATAATATGAACCAAGAAGAGTGTTAAGGTGTATGCCCTAAAGCGTCATAGTTTTATGTTAGTTGAATTAATGGTTGATTGATTTTATATTACTTGTGTAATAATCCATTAGCCTAAGATCCAAGGGTATCTAATATAACTTAAACATGTATATGGAGACATACGAGTGGATCATGTTTAACCTAAATGGTCTGTAGTATATGGATAAAGTTGGGTTCCTTATCCTGGTAACACTACTGATATGGTCTACTTTGTAGTTGTTACAATTGTTGTAAAGTACTACAAATGATCTTATCCTGATCATTATTGTGGAGACATATGTGTATGTGTGTGTTGGGGTTGGGGGGGAGGCATATCTTATATAAAAGAGTTTGTATAAAGACCGAACCACGAAATGTTAATTCTCTCTTTATAACGTCGTTGCTAGAAGAGACTTACATTTCACCAAAATGGCCATAGGCGACTTGACCTTAATCTTGAGTAAGTTTTGAACTCCTGCCTATGAAGGCAATCCTTTTATTTGTATGGGTGAAAGTGACCAAATTCGCTGACTTAATAAGCCTACCATTTTGGAGATTCATCCGATTGGGGAGCTGGGAACAAAATTACACAAGAAGAAATTCACTCCTTCCCTATAGTTATGGCAAGAAGATAAATTGCTCCCTTAAGGGTTGATTCCGTGACTTAAACAATGAGGCTTCTTATCCTCTTCTGGGCCGAGAGGGGTTAGTTGGACTACTAATTGTTTATTAGAGGAATCAACGATACTTAAAGAGTTGGATGTAAATACAGGGGTAAAATGGTAATTTGACCTAACTGTACTACGAGCAATTTGTTAAGGGTCAACATGTTGTTGATTAGTTTTATCCAATGAACTCGTAAATATATCTATAGTGTGAAGATTTTAGTTGCCAGTCTTTAGTGGAGTGACCGACGGTTAATGAATGTTGATTAATTTGATTAAAAGAGTTTAATCAATTAATCTCATGTCATTGGAGCTTCAATCTTTAGGTCTATAAGGTCCCCTCTTTAGTTCAATGAGAATTAATGAGAATCATATTAGTTTTGATTTATTTGAATTGTTCAAATTAATTAAAGGGAATTAATTGTATAAGGTACAGTTAAATAATGTATATTGATACATTATATAATATAATGTATATTGATACGTTTTTATGAGAGAAATAAATATTTGAATATTATTCAAATATTGATTATATGAATATGATTTATTAAATTTATATAGTTTTATGAGAGAAATAAATGTTCGAATATGATTCAAATATTAATTATATGAATATGATTCATATAGGAACTATATGTTAAAATTAATATAGATATGATTCATATTAAATTTACATATTTTATTGAGAGGTATTATAATTTGAATATGATTCAATTATTATTTATATGAATGTGATTCATATAAAAACTATAGGTTAAAATTAATATGAAAAACTATAGGTTAAAATTAATATGAATGTGATTCATATTAATACCTTAGGTTATTTGAGAGAATAATAAATTATGGTTTATGTTATATGTGATATAACATATAGTTTTTACAAAGAGGAAAATTTTTCTCATTTCTCTTCTCATTCCTTCATACCAATTTTAAGTGCAAGCCCACACTATGCACGTTTCTCTTCCCTGAGAATAACGGAGAAGATCTCGTGATGGTGTTCGATTGCAGTGTTTGTGAGATCGGGAGAAGACCACGCGAAATATTTGTCTTCAAGGGTATGTGATTCCCTTTATATCTTTCTTCTCTGTTTGATTAACACAGTAGATAGCATGTTTAAGTTAATATTGTTTATCGTTTCCGTCTCTCTGTATTTTTCCGTTCTATAAAATGAAGTTTAGAGACCAATGCATTCAATTGCTTCCGCTACGTGGAATTTCAATCCCTTCAATTGGTATAAGAGCCATCTCGAATCTCTAAATTTTGTTTTTGAAATTTAATTCAGAGTTTTGATGGGTGCATGATGCATTATGAATGTATGGGTTTTTGCATATTGGATGGTTTCGAAACTGGCCTAGATTTTACTGCTTTAAAGGTGTTTAAAATTGTAATTTTCCAGTATTTTGGGCATTTAATTTCATGTAATTTAGTATGTATTTGTTCGTGTCATTCGTGATGAAGTTCTTGCTTCGAATCAATGAAATTTTGAGCAAGAATTGAGCAAACCGGATGAACGGGCGAAACATAGTAAACTTTTTACCTTAAAGCATCTCAACGCTCAAGCCGCAGTGTTGCAACGCTACACGAAGCATTGCAACGCTGCATGCAACGTGGCCCAATGTTGCGGCAACGTAAAAGCCAGCGTTGCAATGCTAGCATTAAAGCGTAGCATTACAACACTTCAGATGGTCAGCGTGTGCATCAGGAAACCTTAAGTCTTGGATTCGAGTCTCTCTAGTAGTCTCTTTGCAATTTTTTCATTTTTTTATTATTGATTTGTAATAATTAATTATCAATTGTACTTTCATTAATTAAATTAATATAAGTGTTATATTAATTTAATTAATGTTTAAGATGCCAATTTCGGTCCAATATTACTGTTTTATTTAATTAAGGTCTTGTGAAGTTGTCTTTCTTGCCAAGATGACTTTATCCAACTTTATGAGTTGGTTTAACTTTATGAGATAGCTTATTTGTTCAACTTTTGTCTCATGAAGTTGAACCAATCAAGCTGTCTCGTAAAGTTGGTCAAGTCAACTCTTTCGTAAAATTGGCCAGGTCAACTCTCTCGTAAAGTTGGCCAGGTTAACTCTCTTGTAAATTTGGCTTGGTTAACTTAAGTTAACTTTCTCCTCGTTTTTTAATATTTATTTATACATTCTTTCTCCTAGGTTTTTTTTTTTAATATTTATTTATAAATTTTCTTGTGGCCAGTAAGTTTTATCTTCACTTGCAGAATGTCTCACGTGTTTGTTTGGTATGGTGATATTTGGAATGAGGATGAATGAGAATAAGCAAGCGGTGATCTAAGGGGTTTGAATGTAAGAGGTGACATTTGCTTTTAGGATTTCTTGTTAGAGTCGTATAACCTAAGTAAGATTGACTCAAATAACCACGATCTCATCCTAAGATGTTTATAAAATTTTGGATCTAGACCTATGTAGTTTATACAAAATGATTAAGAACTTAGGTTCTTTTTCAATGGTGAGGACGCATGTAGGCCCCCTATCTATTTATCAATAAATCGAAACCTATGTATGGCGATAGTGAATTAAAGAACCCTAGTTTCTCATACCAACCAAGCTTTCCATACAATTTAGCCCAAGAATATCCACCACCTTATTATCTTACACAACCTTCCTTCGAACAAAATTCTCCATTAGGTTATGCTACATCAATAACCCCGTTAAATATTAATATTTCCCCATATAACTTATTTGATGAAAGTTTCTTTATTTATCCATACTATCCCGAGGATAATGATCCATCATCCTCAATGTACGGTAAGGAGGATAATGTTTGTGCACATGGGGGGTTTGAACATAATGTAAGTGTGGAGAATGAGATAGAAGATGAAGAAGTACGTGTTAAAGGGGTTTTTGAGCATGGTGTAGGAGAGGATAATGTGAACCAAGAAGAGTGTTAAGGTGTATGCCCTAAAGCGTCATAGTTTTATGTTAGTTGAATTTATGGTTGATTGATTTTACATTACTTGTGCAATAATCCATTAACCTAAGATCCAAGGTTATCTGATGTAACTTAAACATGTATGTGGAGACATACAAATGGATCGTGTTTAATTGATAACCTAAATGGTCTGTAGTATATGGATAAGGTCGGGTGCCTTATCCTAGGAACAGTACTGATATGGTCTGCTTTGTAGTTGTTACAATTGTTGTAAAGTACTACAAATGATCTGATCCTGATCATTATTGTGGAGACGTGTGTGTGTGTGTGAGGAGGGGGGAGGGTTTTTTTTATACAAAATAGTTTGTATAAAGACCGGACCACGGAATGTTAATTCTCTCTTTATAACATCATTGCTAGAAGAGACTTACATTTCACCAGAATGACCATAGGTGACTTGACCTTAATCCTGAGTGAGTTGTGAACTCCTGCCTATGAGGGGATCCTTTGATTTGTATGGGTGAGAATGGCTAGATTCGTCGACTTAATAAGCCTACTATTTTAGAGATTCATCCGACTGGGGAGCTCGGAACACAACTACCAAGAAGGAACTCACTCATTCCCTATAGTTAGGGCAAGAAGATAAATTACTCCCTTAAGGACTGATTCCGAGACTTAAACAATGAGGTGTCTTACCCTATCATAGGCCTAGAGGGGTTAGTTGGACTATTACTAATTGTTTATTAGAGGAATCAATGATACTTAAAGAGTTGGATGTAAATACAGAGATAAAACGGTAATTTGACCCAATTGTACTTACAAGCAATTTGTGAAGAGTCAACGTGTTGGTTATTAGTTATATCGAATGGAGACGTAAATATATCTATAATGTGATTTGTTCAACTGTCGGTCTTTAGTGGAGTGACCGACAGTTAATGAATGTTGATTAATTTGATTAAAAGAGTTTAATAAATTAATCTCGTGTCATTGGAGCTTCAATCTATAGGTTTAAAAGGTCCCCTCGTTAGCTCAATAAGAACTAATGGGAATCAAATTAATTTTGATTTAATTTGAATTGTTCAAACTAATTAAATGGATATGAGAGAAATAAATGTTCATACATTTTTATGAGAGAAATAAATATTTGAATATTATTCAAATATTGATTATATGAATATGATTTATTACATTTATAAAGTTTTATGAGAGAAATAAATGTTCGAATATGATTCAGATATTAATTATATGAACATGATTCATATAGGAACTATATGTTAAAATTAATATAGATATGATTCATATTAAATTTACATATTTTATTGAGAGGTATTATAATTTGAATATGATTCAATTATTATTTTTATGAATGTGATTCATATAAAAACTATAGGTTAAAATTAATATGAATGTGATTCATATTAATACCTTAGGTTATTTGAGAGAATAATAAACTATGGTTTATATTATATGTGATATAACATATAGTTTTTAGAAAGAAGAAAATTTCTCTCATTTCTCTTCTCTTTCCCTCATGCCAATTTTAAGTGCAAGCCCACACCTCTGCACAATTCTCGTCCTTGAGAATAATGGGGAAGATCTCATGGTGGTGTTCGATTGTGATGTTTGTGAGATCAGGAGAAGACCACACGTTAGAGATTAACGCAAAAAATTGGTCTTCGAGGGTATATGATTCCCTTTATATCTTTTTTCTTTGTTTGATTAACACAGTAGATAGCATATTTAAGTTAATATTGATTGTTTTCGTCTCTCTGTATTTTTCTGTTTTATAAAACGAAGTTTAGAGACCAATGCATTCAATTGCTTCCGCTACGGGGAATTTCAATCCCTTTAATTGGTATAAGAGCCATCTCGAATCTCTAAATTTTGTTCTTGAACTTTAATTCAGGGTTTTGGTGATTGCACAATGCATTATGAATGTATGGATTTTTGCATATTTGATGGTTTCGAAATTGGCCTAGATTTTATTGCTTTAAAGGTGTTTAAAATTGTAATTTTCCAGTGTTTTGGGTGTTTAATTTCATGTAATTGAGTATGTATTTGTTCATGTCGTTCGTGATGAAGTTCTTGCTTCAAACTGGTGAAATTTTGGAGCAAGAATTGAGCAAATTGGATGAACGGGCGAAGTAGAGCAAGCTTTTTACCTCAAAGCGTCGCAACGCTCAAGCCACACCGTTGCAACGCTGCATGCAACGTGGCCCAATGTTGTGGCAACATAAAAGCTAGTGTTGCAATGCTAGCATTAAAAAGTAGTGTTGGAATGCTTTAGATGGTTAGCGTGCGCATCAAGAAATCTCCAGATCATGGATTCGAGTCTCTCTAGTAGTTTCTTTGTAGTTTTTTTATTTTGTTATTATTAATTTTTAATATCCATTATTAATTGTATTTTCATTAATTAAATTAATATAAGTGTTATATTAATTTTATTAATGTTTAGGATGCCAATTTCAGCCCAATGTTACTGTTTTATTTAATTATACATGTGTTGCATGATTTTAATTATTTATATATCATATTGTATGTCATATAGTATAAATCCCACCATAAGAAACATAAAATCATGCATCATTTTAATAAAAAAGTTATATTATATAGTTGCATGATTAAGTTAAGCATGCCCATGCATCATATTTAATATAAGAGTTGTATTATATGATTGTATGCATAGTAACTTGTCCATACATCATATTTTAATATAAATATTATATTAGTATGTTGTATAATATAAGTATTATATTATGTGATGAGTATGTTGTTTATTTTCATTATTTGATAATATAAATATTATGTTATATAATGAAAATAAAAATGCATGAGCATGACATTACGACCTTAGAAATATAATCTATATTTTTGTGTATGTCATTAGATGCATGGCTTAGGTTTAATTGTTTCGTTAAATTTTATAATAGTTATAAGTTAAATAAAATTAGAATTAAAATCTATAATCAAGAGTTGCATGCAAACATAGGTTAAATTTAATTTTAAATATTTTAAAATTAATTTCACTTGGACCTACGTAAATATATTTGTAATATCAGAAATAAGATTTCACCTAGACCTATGTTAATATATAATTAAATTAAGATTATATATATATATACCTGATGTTTATATATAACCTAATGTTATATCATATATAACATATAACCTATCTTTTTTATATTATATCAAATACAATATAACCTATAATTTTTAATTCTCTCATCAATGCATGATATTTAATATAAATCACATTTATACTTAATCCAGTTGTATGAATCTCATCTATATAATTAATATTTAAATCATATTCAAATTTAATTTCTCTCTAAATAAACTTATATTATAATATATAAAAAACATTATATTAGTTATATCATATATAATTAATTTATATTAATTATATCATATACAATTAATTTAAATTAATTATATCATATATAATAATTAATTCCTTCAAATAATTTAAACAACTCAAATTAATCCAAAATTTAGTTCTCAATAATTCTTGTTGAGCTACAAATGAGACCTTATGGACCTGTAGATTGAAGCTCCAATTGTACTTGAATAATTAATTAAACTCCTTTAATTGTTTAATTAATTATTTAATTAATTATTCAACATTCATTAACTGCCGGTCACTCCACTGAAGACCGAGAGTTGCACTCTTTGTACTAGATATATATTTTTGTGTCCATTGGATATAATCAGTCAATAGTGCGATAACCCTTCTCAAATTACTCGTAACTACAGTTGGGCCAAAAGTACCGTTTTGCCCTTGTAGTTACATCTAACTCATTAAGTACCACTGATCCCTCTAATGAACAATAAGTCATATTCCAACTATGACCAAACGCCTCTCAGGCCAAGAGAGGGTGTAGCGCCACATTGTTCAAGCCCGGGAATCAGCTTCTAAGGGAATAAGTTATCTACTTACCCAAATGCTAGGGAAGAAATGAATTCCATTTTGTGTAGCTGTATTCCCAGCTCCCCAATCAGACGAATCGCCAAAATAGTAGGCTTATTGAGTCGGTGATCTGGCCACTCTCACCCATACAAATCAAAGGACCGCCTTCATAGGCAAGAGTTCACAACTCACTCAGGATTCAGGTCATGTCACCTATGGGCATCCTTGTGAAATGTAAGTCTCTATTATGAACGATGTTATATAATGAGACTAGAAATTTCGTGGTCCGGTCTTATATAAACTCGTTTGTATAGAATATTCCCATTCACATGTCTCTACATGAATGATCAGGATAAGATCATTTGTAGCATTTTACAACAATTGTAACATCTACAAAGTATGCCATATTCGTAGCGTCACCAAGATAAGGTACCTAGCATTATCCATCTTCTACAAACCATTTGAGTTATCACTTAAACATGATCCACCTGTATGTCTCTACATATATGTTTAAGCTACAGATGATAACCTTGGATGTTGGTTTATTGGTTTATGGGTTAATGCTACTAAATATTTAATAAAACATCTCATATTTTATTAAATAAATAAAATATTTGTATATTACAATTACAAACTACAGGATCCACGAGATTTAGGGCATCAACCCAAATAATTTCCCACTTGCCCTAAAGTTAGTGAGGGTGTACATCATACAAGTCATACTGATATGAAAGTACATATAAAACAATAAACTAGGACATAATACGTGCCTAGTACAAAATCTCTCACTTGCCCTAGACTAAATGTGGCCTGTTTCGTCGATCCATACTCTGTAGGTGAACCTCAAATACCTTAGTCGTGAGGGCCATTGTAAATGGATCGGAAACATTGTGCTTCGAAGCTATCTACGGGACGATCATGTCCCTTCGATGCACAATCTCTCGGATGAGATGATACTTCCGCTCTATGTGCTTCCCGTGCTTGTGACTTGTAGACTCTTGGGAATTTAGCCAAAATACCACTATTATCACAATAAAGGATGGTGGGCTTAGACATGTCTGGAACCACTTCAAGATCAAGTGAGGAATTTCCTGAGCCACACAACTTCCTTAACAGCTTCACAAGCTGCTACGTACTCAACCTTCATAGTAGAGTCAATAATGCATGTTAACTTCAAAAAAAGCTATTATTATTAGCTTAATTTAGGCTCATTAATGGATTTTATGTGTTTATTATCTTATTTTGTAGGTATCATGCACCAAGGAGGTAGATCCAAGAAATTGGAGTCAAACGATACTAATTTGAAGCAATTTGGAGGTGATTTGAGCAAACAGATTTTAAAACAGTGAAAATTATGAAACTGCCACTATCATAGGGTTGCAACACTAGTCTGACGCTCTACTTTGACGCTCTAAGGAAGAATGTGCAGCGTTGCAATGCTATTTTCAGCGTTGCGACGCTGCAATCTTTCCTATAAATACTCCCCTTCGTCTTTAGGTCAAATTATGCCGAACTTAGGAGGCCAAATTGATGGAGGCCGAAGTTAAACTTCCTTCTTCTTCCTTTTCCTTCAATTTTCAGTGTCTATAGGTTAGTTTTGCTTTTTATTTTGGGTGTAATCAATGGATTGGTGGTTCGTTCTTGATTTATCTATGAATTGAGAGGTAATCTCTATCTAATTTCTTTGAGCAAGAGTCTCATGTTAATTTCTTGAAGGTTTTCTAATTAATTTAACTTGTGAATTCTTTGGATGGATTCGTTTTAATGTTAAAAGAGTTTCAATGAATTCTTTTGAAAAATTACTTTGTTAAAATTCTTGTTTACAAAATCGTCATAGCCTGTGCAATATTGATTGATTTAGTAGCACGTATTAGAATCACATGTTTAGGGTCTAGACTTTTTCTTGCCAAACTCATGTATGCCTTAATATAATCTTTTCCAAATAAATCATGCTACAAGATATGACGTTCGACTTGTAGTATGTCTCAACAATTGAACCATTTCTTAATGCTTTTTAGTTTTAACTTGTATGTCGCTGAGAAGGAAAAGTTTTAAACTGAAGTAGGATTGGTTTGGATTTTTATCAAAATTGGCTAATTGGGCTATTAGAATTTCTAATAGGTTGAGGTGTTGACAGATTCAATGTAATTAATTGATGCCTAATGAAAGAAACTTCATAAGAACTCTCTATTTCTTTAGAAATTAGATAGACCCCAATTCTAGATTACATTTACTATTTATTTCAATTTCACGCATTTATCTCTTCCACACCAAAATCCCCCATTTATCACTCTAGTTAGAAAATTAACTTAACAAAACCAATCGCGTTTCTTTGCGGATTGACTCGGACTTACCACGATTGCTATATTTTAGTAGTAATAGGAGTAGTACATTATAAATTTTCTTTTGTTTTGGTTTGGAGTCGAATTAACGACATCGATCCCCGATCCGAACAAAAATGGCGCCGTTGTCGGGGAGACGTTTCGTTAGTTAAATTTATAGTTAGAGTATTATTTTGCTTTTGATTTGTTTTCCTTTTTGTGTCAGTGTTCTAAGTATGGACAGATATCATCAATAAGGATGGGGATAATCGAGTGGAGCATCTCAGCTTAGTGACGAGGTTCGTGACCTTTGAGGTCAATTTGCTGAGTTAACTTCTTTGGTTAGTCAGTTGGTTGCAGGTAACCTGCAGCAGGTGCAAGCATGTAGGACTGATCACCCTGACCAAGCATGCCCAAATTTGCAGTGGACCCCTATGCCACAAGACTACTCCATGGAAGGGTATCCTAGTTATATGGATGACGATTTTCAACAACCCAGATGGATGGAGCCCTAAGACTATGGAAACCTAGGATGGGACCAGTTCCACTATGATTCACCCCTGCCACGTCCGACATGATGATGCATGCTCACACCACCAACTCAAGTTTGTCATTAGAAGATGTGATTAGACGACTTGCTATTAACAATATTGTTTTTTAGCAGGAGATATGTGACTTTTAGGAGAGCTTTAGTCTTCAGACTGAGGTTGGAGCTGATCTTCAGAGTTTGAGAGACTCAGTCACTCAATCTTCTGATTCAGTTGAGAGAGGATGCAAACCCCTACTACACATCTCTTGTGACATCACCAAGGCGTGTGGTGATGAGGTAATCTATGTCGACATTGAGGATGAGTTGAAGGATAGCATGCCATGTTTATAACCAATTTGTGAGGACTATGAAAAACCCAAGCCTAAACCCATTGATTTCCAAGTGATAGAGTTAGAGGTTGAAAAATCTCGCCATGTTCTGCCATCTGGTATATCATATATTTTTTTAGTTTTGTTCTTCTTGTTCTCAAGAGTCAGTTGAGTCAGAGTCTTTATTTTCTGTTGAGTCAGTCCTTGAGTCTTTTGATTCTTTCTTTTTACCTTTCTTGTCTAAGATGAAAAATACCAAATTCGACCTGTCTAGTTCTCTTTAAAAGATGAAGAGCCTTATAACCTTACCAGGCTATATCAACTCATCTAAGAAGGGATCAGAAAAATACGATAATTTCTTTGTGCCTTAACAGGGGACAGGTCATGTCGAGCAACCGATGTTAAAAATTTGCCCTTCTTGGAGGGAGCCAAGTGAAAAAATTTATTGCTTTGTTTATTTGTTTTCTATATTAGGTTTCTTTTTTGTTTTTGTTTTGTAGGGACAACCTAGGAGAAAAGAGCATCTTTCTAAAAGGCGAGCCCGACAACCACTATCTTGTGCGCGACATCGTTAACAAGGGAGGTTTTCTATTCCCTTATTTTTATTCTTTTCTGAGCTATACTTGAAATACATTGGGGACAATATATATTTTTAAGTTGGAGGTGGGGTATGATAACAGACAGAAATGCACGTTATTACAATACAAAAATATAAAACAATGTGGGTATACGAGAATAAAAATATACAAAATCGTGTCCAAAAGCATTAAGTTGAGAAGATTGCAATCGCATGTGCCCATCGCATTAAAGCAGATAATTTACTTATTTTGTACAAGAAAATGCATTGGCGCAAAGCAAATTGCGATCTAAGGAATTCGACGCCCGAGCGCATTAGAAGATTGCAACCGCAAAGCTATGCGATCATATGCGCTCGCGAAGATCTGTTCAAGAAGGTGGTCGCATAAAGACGACGCATCAAGGTGAAAGCATAATAAGTCATGATAGGACAGAAAGCAGACGATGGTCGAATCCGAATTTAGTTGACAAGCCGTTGTTAACGACACACTGTAGCAAGTACATTCAACTTTTCGGTGACCATTAATCGGCGCATCAGACAGAGATTTAATGACCTCCCATCATTGCAATCATTGGAGAGAAAAGCTCTTCACCTTGAAGCTCTATAAATACCGAAGGCCACCACTGTTAAAAGGGTTTCCGTTCGCCATATACATAGAAGATAGATCATAGACAACCGTTAGTTTGTAATTCTTATACTTAGAAGGTGGAGGCGAGCAAAGAGAGAAGACACCGAAATATCATTCTTGGTTAGCTCGAGAGACTGCTGGGAAGTGCTGATAACGGAGAGAGGGTCGACACTTGCGAAAGCCAGAACACTCTTTTGGGTAGATTAGAGTAAAACACAGTGTAAAAGCCTCGGGGAGCAAGACATTGCTACCAGGCGTCCTATCCCTACTTTCCATTGTCGTTCTGTATTCTGATTTTATTTATAAAATGGAATTTTCATCTCTATATCTATTCAATCTCTTCACATTGCACATGAGTAACTAAATTTCTGAATGGGTTGAGAAGCACTTAGCTAGCATGACCTAAGATCTTCATTTTATGCGATCATCTTGTCTTATGTATGCGTCCATCACCCTTTCAAGATACTTGAGAGAGTAGTTTAAAGAAAGAACCTAGACTTAAGAGAGTCAGGTTAGAATCTAGGCTTGAGAGAGTCAGATTAGAAATGCATATGCAAGAGGTAGAGACTTAGAGATAAGTTCTGTTTGCTATCATGCATTGCATGCACCCTAGAAATAGGATATGATAGTAGGTGGTCGCCTTGTGTATGTGTGTATCATTCATCATCGCATAGACAAGAATAGAGGCTTAAACATAAGTCCTAGAGACATTATCGTATACATCATATGCATCCAAGGAATAAGAACTATGGCATTTGTATTGAGAGATGACATGCTGTTGTATATGTGTAGCATGATCGCATAGCTTGAATGCAATCTTAGAAAGTGTTAGCTAAATCCCTTCTCAACCCATTCCTCGCATACTCATTGTAACTTTCACTGTCATTAACTCTTTACTCAATTACGCCGCATAGGATTTATACCTTAAACAACATACCAACCAACTTATTGTTTTTTTCACCGCAAAGGAATAAAAAATTACCGTCGCATAAGTAACTCAATAGTCTCTATGTTCGACCCTGGAATTACTAGGCAACCTAGTAGGAATTATACTTAGATTTTACTAGGAAAACTTGCATGTGCAACGCATAGTTCACCACCATAACTTCATACCATTATTTCATCACATTCACAACGCATCAAGTTTTTTAGCACCGTTGTCGGGGACTACGGTAGTACATATTGTGCTAACAGTAATTTTTTATTTTCTTTGCAGCTTTCAACCTCTGTGCACTGCTCTCCTTTGGTAAAGGAAGAAGCGGGTGTCGTATGAGCGAAGGACAAGTTTCAGAGTCCAACTACGACCTAGAGATTGAAAGAATTTTTCGAAGAAGAAGAAGAAACAACTACCGACAACAGCAAGAGGGAAATCCCAACATAGCGGAGCAACTGGAAGACAGAGTAGCAAATGCAAATAATATCATGGCAAACCCCATTCTATTGGCGAACGATCGCAATCGGCCCATTCGGGACTATGCGTCGCCCAACCTTTATGATTTCTCCTTCAGAATCATGAGGGCAACCTTGGACGGATTGAGGTTTAAGATGAAACCGGTTATGCTGCAGATGATTCAAACTGCCAGACAGCTTGGCAGAAGGCGTGGCGAGGATCCACACGCCCATCTTTGGAGTTCTATTGAAATCTGCAATACTTTTTTGTTCCCAAACATCTTAACTAAGGAGGTTCGACTAACGCTGTTCCGATTTTCAACATGTGACCAAGCAAGGAAATGGGACTATTCTCTCTAACCAAGGGAGATAACGTCTTGGGAACAAGTAGTTGAAAAGTTCATGAAGAAGTACTTCTCCCCGATAGAGAACGCAAAAAGGAGGAAGTTAATTACAAATTTTGAACAAGACATTGACGAATCGCTCAGTGATGCTTGGGCAAGGTTTAAAAGACTGGTGTGAGATTGTCCGCATAATGGCTTAACCGATTGTCTCCAAATGGAAATTTTCTATCACGGTTTGAACCTTGCGTCACAGACGGCTGCCAATGCGGCAGCAGCTAAGGGTTTGCTTGACAAAACATATGACAAGGCTAAAAATATACTTGATCGCATTTCGAAGAATCAAGAAGACTGGAGGGAAAGCGATCAACGACTGAGAATTAAATAAGGTGATGCAAGTAGTGGGGCCATCGCATCCCTACAAAACCAAATGAATGCGATGATGAATCTAATACAAGGCATCGTAATCAATAGCCGAGGAACGCATAAGGAGCAGGTCAATGCAATTGATCAAACAAGCACAAGTTGTGCCATTTGCGGAGAAGCCCATCCAATGGAAGAGTGTCCGAGGAATCCACAATTTGTTTACTTCGTAAAGAATAACCCTTTCTCCAATACTTACAACCCTGGGTGGAGAAACCAACCTAATTTTGCATGGAAAAATCAACAACAAAATTTTCAATCAATGGCGTAAAAAAAAGGGTCACAAGGATTTTTTCCGCAAACAAACGGTCAATCGCAAAATCAAGCTAGCAGTTCATAGGCGTTGCAATCTTCATCTCTGGAAAGCTTACTAAAGTAGTATATTGAGAATAATGAAACAGTACTCTAGAATCAAGCGACGTACATCCGTACCCTCGAAATTCAGATAGGACAGATTGTGGGCGAACTCAAAAGTAGACCGCAAGGGGCGTTGCCGAGTTCAACTGAGCTCCCGCGCAACCCAAGGAGTACGGGAAAGGAGCAATGTCAAGTTGTGACTTTGCGAAGCGGAAAGACAGTGGCGGAAGAGAAGAAGGAGCCAAGTCGGACTATTCCAGTTGCGATGGAATCTTAGACCCTGTTGACTCAAGAGGAACCAGAAGAACAGGAGACGATGGAACCAGAAGTTGTGTCCATTTCTAGGCCTATGGAACAGGGAACCTTGAAAATATAGCTACTATCATTCCCTCAGAGACTTAAGAAGAAGAAAAATGATGAAGTGCAATATCATCGCTTCATAGACATGCTGAAACAGTTATATATTTGTTGGGATTGATGCCCTAAAGTCTCATGTTATGTAGTTTGTAAATAGTTTGTACAAACGCTTGTGTTGTTAATATATGATATTTACTTCACATCTTGTATTTTGCTCAGTTGCTTGTTTTATTTTCTTTACCACAAACCAATAAATATAAAATCTCTGGTTATCTGTATGTGACTCAAGCATGTATGTGGTGACATACAAGTGGATTATGTCTTGAGTGATAACCAAAATGGTTTGTAGTATATGGATATAGGAGGGAAACCTTATCTTGGTAACGCTACGGATGCGGCCCACTTTGTGGAATGATCACAAGTGTTGTGATTTGTCACAGATGGTCTAATCCTGATCATTCGTGTTGGAGACATGCGAGCGGGGGCGTCCTATACAAAGAGTTTGTATAAGACCTGACCATGAAGTGTTAACGTCTCGTTATATAACACCGTTCATGACAGAGACTTCACTTCACTAGGATGACCATAGGTTACTTACCTCAATCCTGAGTGAGTGGGGAACTCTTGCCATTGAGGGCGGTCCTTTGATTTGTATGGGTGTGAGTGGCTAGTTTGCCGATTCAAACCTACCATTTTGGGGATTCGTCTGATTTGGGAACTGGGAACTCAGCTACACAAGATGGAATTCACTGCTTCTCTAAGGTAGAGGTAAGTAGATAGATAGCTCTCTTAAGGGCTGATTCTGGGGCTTGAACGATGTGGCGCCACACACCTTCTCTTGGCCCAAGAGGTGTTCACACATAGTTGGACTATGTTGTATTGTTCATTAGAGGAATCAGTGGTACTTAAGGAGTAAGATGTAACTACAGGGGCATAACGATAATTTGGCCCAGCTATACTTATGAGCATCTGTGAAGGATCATCGTACTCATGATTGGTTATATCCGATGGACACAGAAATATATCTGTGCTAAGAAGAGTTCAGTTGTTGGTCTTTAGTGGAATGCCTGATAGTTAACGGATGGTGGATCTTGTGGCTAAAGAGTTTAGTCAGCTATTCATGGACTGTTGAAGCTTCGAGCCACAGGTCCATTAGGTCCCCTGGGTAGTTTGGATAAAGTCGAGAACCAGTGTAGGTTATTTGAAATGTTCAAATGACAAGAGGAAGTTGATTATATAATGTTCAAATTGACAAGAGGAAGTTCGATTATATATGATATAATTGGACTGGTTAATTATATATGATATAGTTGGCTAAATGTATGAGATACATTATTTTGGAGGAAATTAGACATAAATATGATTTATATTAAGTAGAGGAGAAAATACTATAGTAGATATGTGATATCAAACTATAGGATAAAAATATAATATGATTATATTTATTTATTAATTAATTGGTTAATTATATGATAATTAAGCCAATTTTCATGATTGGATGTGGGTTAGTAGGATCCGTCGGTTATTGTAACCGACAAATTAAAATGAAAAATGTTTTCATTTTGAATCGCCCCAATCGTTCAATCGCCCAAAAAGAATTCGGAAGTGCGCTTTGAAGATTTGTAAACGACCGCTTTCGTAAAATGAGAGACTATACGATAGCTCCTCTCCGCCTAAACGACCGTCTACCTTGTGCCTAAATGATCACACACTGTCGCTTGCCTGATCTCATAGATTCTCTAAACGATCGTATAGTGTGCCGATTTAGCTAAACGATCGTATACGTTTTCCTAAACGATCATTCAGTAAATCCTACACGATCGTGTAACTTCTCCTAAACGATAAGCAATCTGCTATGCGATAGCGCTTTTTCCCTCCCACTTGCTTATCGCCTACACGATTCATGTTTCCTCCGTCCTCTACCAAATTTACCAAAGACCGCCCCTTGGGTTTTCACTCCGAGAATACCTAGGGCTCTTTAGTGGTGGTGTTGTCCCTGCGGCGTTCGTGTTCTTGCGATTGTTCATGCTGCTGTTGTTGACGCTGCTGCTGGGCGTTGGTAGATCTCTTGAAGTTTTTCGCTACGTTGGAGTTTCGAAGTGTGAAGAACATCTTCAACTGGTATGGAACTCTATCCCTTTTTATTTATCTTATTCATAGCATGTCGATAATTAATATTTGTTTGCGTAACTGTATGTGTTGAATGTATATTATTGTATTTCGGTCATGGTGAGATCGGAGCGATCTGAACATGCTCATGGAACTCTTAGATATGAGATCTTTCAATATTAACATCTCTCTTTCACTGAAGCGATTGAACAAATGCCAAAATATGCAAAGTTTCTGAAGGAAATGGTGACGAAGAAAAAAAGCACAGGTAAGTTTACAACGGTGGTGTTAACACAAAAGTTAAACACCATTATTCCACCGAAAATGTGCGACCCCAGAAATTTCACAATACCTTGCTCAATTGATGGGATATATATTGGTCAAACGCTTTGTGATCTCGGGGTCAGTATCAACTTAATGCCTCTTTCAATTTTTAAACAGTTGAATGTGGGGCAGCTGGTGCCCACGACGGTGACTCTCTAGCTAACTGACAGGTCCCTTGTTCATTCAGAAGGCAAGGTGAAGGATGTTCTGGTCTCGATTGAAAATTTAATTTTATCGACAGACTTCATCATCTTTGATTATGAAGCGGACAAGGATGTACCCATCATTTTGGGACGACCATTTTTATCCACTGGTCGCGCTCAGATTTATGTGTACAAAGGAGAGATCACACTGAGCGTAAATGGAAAGAAGCTCAGGTTTGACATTATTAAGGCCATGAAGTATCCGGAAGAAGAAGAGCTAACAGAATTCCGACAATGAACCCAGTTGTTATGAAGAAGAAAAGTCTGAAGATGAAGAAGAAAGAGAGGATGCGACCGCATCTGTAGTAACCTGCAATGCGATCGTGGAAAGAACAACCAAAGAAGAAAAACTGACGTTGAATGAAGAGAGAAAAGCACAAAAACCATCGTTGGAACAACCACCCACTATGGAATTGAAGACCTTGCCAAACCACTTGAAGTATGCTTTTCTAGGCAAAATGAGATTCTACCAGTAATAATTTCCTTTGCATTCAAGAACAATAAGAGCATGCGCTGTTGAGCATCCTGAAAAAGTACATAAAAGCAATAGGATGGACGCTAGCAAACATTAGAGGAATCAACCCTGCATATTGCATGCACATGATAGGTTTTGAGGAGAATAAAAAAGGGTTGATCGAACATCAATGCAGACTAAACCCTGCGATGAAGGAGGTCATGAAAAAGGAGATAATCAAATGGTTGGACGTAGGCATTATTTATCCAATCGCTGATAGCACGTGGGTCAGCCCCATGCAATGTGTGCCAATGAAAGAAGGAATGACGGTAGTTCCAAATGCAGATAATGAATTAATACCAATGAGGACCGTCACTGGCTGGCAGATCTGCATGGACTATTGCAAACTGAATGCGGTGACGAAGAAGGATCATTTCCCCTTGCCTTTTATTGACCAGATGCTAGACTGCTTAGCAGGAAATGATTACTTCTGTGTTTTGGATGGATATGCAGGCTACAACTAAATCATGATTGCTCTTGAAGACCGAGAGAAAACCATATTCACCTACCCCTACGGAACGTTTGCTTTTCGACTCTTGCCATTCGAATTATGCAATGTGCCGAGCACGTTTCAAAGGTGTATGATGGCCATCTTCTCTGAGTATATTGAAGATTCAGTGGAGATTTTTATGGATGACTTCTCGGTGTACGAGCAAACATACGAAGTCTGTCTAAATAATTTAGAGAAGATACTGAGAAGATGTTACGAACCTTGTGCTGAACTGGGAGAAGTGCCACTTCATGGTGAAGGAAGGTATTATGCTCGAGCACAAAGTCGCCAAGGATGGGCTGGAGGTGGATAAGGCGAAGATTGAGGCCATTGAAAAGCTCCCACCCCCAACAAATGTGAAGGCTGTCAGGAGCTTCCTGGGGCATGCAGGATTTTATCGACGTTTTGTGAAGGATTTTTCGAAGATTGCTCGACCATTGAGTGCATTGCTTGAGGCCGAAAGAACTTTCAACTTTGATGAACAATGCCTCAACGCATTTAAGATACTGAAGAACGCATTAATAACGTACCTGTGTTGATCGCACCGGATTGGACGAAGCCATTTGAGTTGATGTACGATGCAAGCGGTTATGCGATGGGGGTAGTGCTAGTGCAAAAGAAGAAAACAATGCTACACCCCATCGCATATGCGAGTAGAACCTTGAACCCTTCCCAAACAAATTACACTACCATGGAAAAAGAACTTCTTTCGGTGATCTTTGCGCTGGAGAAATTCAGAGCTTACTTCTGGGATCTAAAGTGATCATTCATATCGACCACTCAACAATCAAATATTTATTGACAAAAAAGGATGCAAAGCTGAGGTTGATTCAATGGGTTCTCCTCCTTCAAGAATTCAACATGGAAATCATTGATCGAAAGGGGACGGAGAACCAGGTTGTGGACCATTTATCAAGATTAGAAAATCCGAAAGTCGACTATAACTAGTCGAAGGTGAACACAACTTTCGCAGATGAGCAGCTATTTAAAATATAAGAGTTACCATGGTATGCAGGCGTGGTCAATTATCTGGTTTGTGAACAATTTCCTGAGAACTACACAACCCAATAAAAGAGGCGGCTCAAACACGAATTTAAGTCATATTATTGGGATGAACCAATTCTTTATAAGAGGGGACCAGATTTTGCGCTTATACGCACCAGAAGCTGCTCACCAGCACATACTATCCCAATGCCATGACTCACCGTATGGTGGACATTTTGGAGGTCAATGCACAACAACAAAGGTGTTATAAAGTGGATATTTTTTACCAACTTTATTTAAGGACGCAAAAGATTACTCAATGAAATGCGACCGGTAGCAACGCACGGGAAACATTTCATGGAAGAATGCGATGCCCATGAATATCATCTTATAATTGGAACTATTCAACGTCTGGGGCATAGACTTCATGGGACCATTTCCACCATCAAATGGTCACAAATACACTCTGTTGGCTGTCAATTATGTTTCCAAATGGGTAGAAGCGGTATCGTGCATCACAAGTGATGCGGCGGTAGTCTCCAAGTTCTTGCGGAAAAATATCTTCACTCATTTTGGCACCCCACGTTCCATAATAAGTGATGAAGGCTCCCACTTTGTTAATAACATCATCACCAAATTGCTGCTCAAGTATAATATCCACCATAAGGTCGCTACCATACACCATGCACAGACAAACGACCAAGCTGAGGTGTCCAATAGGGAAATCAAGCTAATCTTAGAGAAGGTGGTGAAGCCTTTACGCAAAGATTGGGCAATGAAAATGGACGATGTCTTGTGGGTATATAAGACCGCTTATAAAACACCTATAGGCATGTGCCCGTATGCGCTGGTGTTTGGAAAGGCATGCCACTTACCGCTTGAATCGGAGCATAAAGCAATGTGGACAGTGAAAAAGCTCAATTTTGATTTGAAGACCATAAGGGAGGCAAGGAAACTTTAGCTAGTCGAGATTGACGAATGGAGAACTCAAGCATATGAGAATGCCAAAATCTATAAGGAGCACGCAAAATGTTGGTATGACAAAAACCTATGCGAGAAGAATCTTCAAGTCGGACAGAAGGTCTTGTTGTACAATTCTCAGCTACGACTTTTTCCAAGAAAGTTAAAATCACGATGGTCTGGTCCATGTATAATCAAAGAGGTATTCTCGCATGGAGCGGTTGAGTTATCTAATGAGGACGGGACCAATGCATTCAAAGTCAACAGGCAAAGAGTCAAAATATATCACGGAGAATACTTGCATCGCTAGAAAACCTCCATGGACTTGAGGAATTCTGACTAAAGAATAAGTGGGCAGTTCCTGCGCAATCGTACGATTCAAACTCATTAGGGACGCAATCTTTTTGAAGTATCCTTTGAAATCTTCAGTTCATGAACTCAATCTACCTTTTTATATCCTTTATCATTTTTATATCCTTATTACACCAGCATTAAGAAAAAGAAAATTAACTCTGTCTTTTATATTTTTGACCCTCTCGATGTTTGTGGACACGATCATGGTAAACGATTGCGGTAGAGCTACACGATAACTGAAAAACGCGACTAATTCGTTCAGTCATCGCAATCAAAGAAATCTACTTGTCGAAAAGAAGGATACGATCAATAATATTGCGGGCAATAGAGAAAATTTTGGGGTTGTATCTTTCCTTGACTTTGTTTATTCCAAATTCTGCATTCTCGCATCTCATTTTTAAATTTGATAATTTTATCATCGCATCCTCTTTAGTTGGAGCAATCATTAAATGTTGATTTCTTTATTTAGTCACCACATTGTTATTCCATACCAATTATGATTTCAATGATGAAATGCATGCCTATCCTCTTTAGTTGGAGCAATCATTAAATGTTGATTTCTTTATTTAGTCACCACATTGTTATTCCATACCAATTATGATTTCAATGATGAAATGCATGCCTCTATTTCTCATCGCATGTACTAGAGTCAACTCAATTTCAGGATAGTCAATTCATGAAATATTTCTAGAAGTTAGTGGTCCACCAACTTTCTTTCAAACTGACGTTTATGAAACTTCCTAAGAACATCGCATGAATCATTTTAGTCTAGCCGGTATTTATTTTCAACCTTGGTACCTTTAGACATTGCAAAAAAAAAAAAAAAAAAATCACAACATTGAGATTGGATCCTACTCATAGTTGGATGTCTGCATGATACCCGTTAGGGTAAGCCAAAACGAAGGTAGGAATCGTGATCAACACATAAATAAAGTGATCGTAACTCTGCTGCCAAATGAGCATGAGTTTAGACTGAGGAAGAGCGTTGTGCTTGTAATTGAATGTTCGCATGACACCCGTGGGGGCAAGCCAAAACGAAGGCTAGGCACTTGGATCTACGCAAGGTCATAAAAGAATATCTAAACTATGCAAGGATAAAAATCATTTGGAAAACACCCTGGTTTGAAAATTTTCTTAAAATAAATCAGGTGATGTCCTGGAAACAAGTAAAGTTTTTTTTAAGGTTAAAGTTGTGGTCCCTAGATTTTAGAAATATTTTAAGAATAGATCTAGATAGAAAATAAGAAGATTTTGGTTCATGAAATTTGAATAAGGCACCTCGAGAAATTTAGGTAAGGAAAAGGTGGCTGACTCTCTAAAGAAAAATCTTTAGTTGATGCTTGAGGACAAGCATTGTTTTAAATTTGAGGGTGTGATAACGGGCAGAAATGCACGTTATTACAATGCAAAGATATAAAATAATATAGGTATGCGACGATAAAAATATACAAAATCGTGTCCAAAAGCATTAAGTTGAGAAGATTGCAATCGCATGCGCCCATCGCATTAAAGCAGTTAATTACTTATTTTGTACAAGAAAATGCATTGGCGCAAAGCAAATTGGGATCTAAGGAATTCGGCGCCCGAGCGCATTAGAAGATTGCAATCGCAAAGCTATGCGATCGTATGCGCTCGTGAAGATCTGTTCAAGAAGTTGGTCGCATAAAGACGACGCATCAAGGTGAAAGCATAATAAATCACGATGGGACAGAAAAGCAGACGATGGTCGAATCCAAATTTAGTTGACAAGCCGTTGTTAACGACATACTGTAGCAAGTACATTCAACTTTTTGGTGACCATTAATCGGCGCATCAGACAGAGATTTAATGACCTCCCATCATTGCAATCATTTGAGAGAAAAGCTCTTCACCTTGAAGCTTTATGAATACTGAAGGCCACCACTGTTAAAAGGGTTCCCGTTCACCATATACATAGAAGATAGATCATAGACAACCGTTAGTCTGTAATTCTTATACTTAGAAGGTGGAGGCGAGCAAAGAGAGAAGACACCGAAAGATCATTCTTGGTTGGCTCGAGAAACTGCTGGGAAGTGCTGATAACGGAGAGAGGGTCAACACTTGCGAAAGCAAGAACACTCTTTTGGGCATATTAGAGTAAAACACAGTGTAAAAGCCTCGGGGAGCAAGACATTGCTACCAGGCGTCCTATCCCTACTTTCCATTTTCGTTCTGTATTCTGATTTTATTTATAAAATGGAATTTGCATCTCTACATCTGTTCAATCTCTTCACATTGCGCATGAGTAACTAAATTTCTGAATGGGTTGAGAAGCACTTAGCTAGCATGACTTAAGATCTTCATTTTATGCGATCATCTTGTCTTATGTATGCGTCCATCACCCTTTAGAGATACTTGAGAGAGTAGTCTAAAGAAAGAACCTAGACTTAAGAGAGTCAGGTTAGAATCTAGGCTTGAGAGAGTCAGATTAGAAATGCATAAGCAAGAGATAGAGACTTAGAGATAAGTTCTGTTTGCTATCATGCATCGCATGCACCCTAGAAATAGGATATGATAGTAGGTGGTCGCCTTGTGTATGTGTGTATCATTTATCATCGCATAGACAAGAATAGAGGCTTAAACATAAGTCCTAGAGACATTATCGTATACATCACATGCATCCAAGGAATAAGAACTATGGCATTTGCATTTAGAGATGACATGCTGTTGTATGTGTGTAGCATGATTGCATAACTTGAATGTAATCTTAGGAAGTGTTAGCTAAATCCCTTCTCAACCCGTTTTCTGCATACTCATTATAACTTTCACTGGCATTAACTCTTTACTCAATTTCGCCGTATAGGATTTATACCTTAAACAACATACCAACCAACTTATTGTTTTTGTCATCACAAAGGAATCAAAATTTACCATCGCATAAGTAACTCAGTAGTCCCTGTGTTCGACCCTGGACTTACCAGAAAATCTAGTAGGATTTATACTTGGATTTTACTAGGAAAACTTGCATGTGCAACGCATAGTTCAACACTGCAATTTCATACCATTATTTCATCACATTCACAACGCATCAGGGTACTCGTTGGATAGTATGCTTATGTGCTTTGATTGCCTTGCTTGCTGTTTGCTCTGTTGTTTTCATGATGGTTTATGACACACTCTTCCTGTAAAGAAATTTGCATGAAGGAACGTTAGGAATGCATGATCATGATTTTTAGCCCAATTAAAAAAAAAAAATTCTTGTCACTTGAATCTTTAAGCCATTGTTTTGAAAAATTAAAGTCTTGCATGCTTAGAATTTGGTTATCTGGTTTTTACTTCTGTCGTCACCTGAAAGGTCCATCTTTGACTTAGGAGTAACTATACTTGTGGTAGAGCAAAACTAGACAAAGTGGATAAAATAGGGCATACTGTGAGTAAAAAAAAAAAAAAAAAAAGAGAGAGAGAAAAAAATAAAGAAAAGCAAATTAGTTACACTTTTGAAATATATAATATATGTAAAAAAGAATAAAAAAATGAGGCAGAAGTTAGCGTGCCTGCAAAAAAAAGTGTGTATGTGCATGGATAGAGATGAAAAGAGCTACCTCCGCTGTGCCTAGTTAGGGCCCACGAGAAAATAATGATAGGTTCCCTGCAGTGGGATGTGAAAGCTAGCTCTCTAGGTAAAATAAATGCCCTTTATGTTTTGTGTGTGTTCGTTTAGGCATCCATGTCTTAGTGTTGTCTTATTTATGTAAGTTGGTATGTCCGAGGTTGATAACCGAGCCAGTGTCGGGGAAAACGGGATGAGGACTTTATAAAACCTTTTCGGGCTGTGCAAGCTTAATTAGCAAGACTTTAGGCTCACTCATGCATGAATAGATCAAGAATCCTCTTTAAACCTGTGCTTCATTAATTGATCATAATTAAATTTCATTCTTGATTACAAATTTCATCCGATTTGAATCTTGAGACTAGAGTAACAACTTTGCAAATTAAGCTAGCATGTTTTTAATTATATTATATTTGATTGTGTGTTTCTACCTTGCTTGAGATGAGCAAGAATTAAGTTGGGGGTGTTTCTTAGCTCTCAAAAAGAGCTATTATTCTTAGCCTAATTTAGGCTCTTTAATGGATTTTATGTGTTTATTGTATGATTTTGTAGGTATCATGCACCGAGGAGGTAGAACCAAGAAATCGAAGTTAAACGAGACTAATTTGAAGCAATTTGAAGGTGATTTGAGCAGTCGGGCTTCAAAATAGTGAAAATTACGAAACTACCACTATCACAAGGTTGCAACGCTAGCCTGACGCTCTACCCTGACGCTCTAAGGCAAAATGTGCAGCATTGTAACGCTCCAAAGTTGCATAACGGCAGCGTTGTAACGCCGGTTTCAGTGTTGCGACGTTGTGATCTTTCCTATAAATACTCCCCATCATCTTTAGGCCAAAATATGCCAAATTTAGGAGGCTAAATTGATGGAGGCCAAAGTTTGACTTCCTTCTTCTTCCTTTTCCTTCAGTTTTCAGTGTCTATAGGTTAGTTTTGCTTTTTATTTTTGGGTTGTAATTAATGGATTGGAAGTTCGTTCTTGATTTGTCTATGAATTGAGAGGTAATCTCTATCTAATTTCTTTGAGCAAGAGCCTTATGTTAATTCCTTGAAGGTTTTCTAATTAATTTAACTGTACTCTTGTGAATTCTTTGGATGGATTCGTTTTAATATTAATAGAGTTTCAATGAATTCTTCTAACAAATTAATTTGTTGAAATTCTTGTTTGCAAAATCGTCATAGCCTGTGCAATATTGATTGATTTAGTTACACGTATTAGGATCGCATGTTTAGGGTTTAGACTTTTTCTGGCCAAACTCATGTATGCTTTAATATAATCTTTTCCAAATAAATCATGCTACAAGATATGGCTTTCTGGCTTGTAGTATATCTCAACAATCGAACCCTTTCTTAATGCTTTTCAGTTTTAACTTGTATGTCACCGAGAATGAAAAGTTTTAAATTGAATTAGGATTGGTTTGGAATTTTATCAAAATTGGCTAATTGCGCTATTAGAATTTCTAGTAGGTTGAGGGGTTGATAGATTTCAGTGTAATTAATTGATGCCTAATGAAAGCAACTGCATAAGAACTCTCTCTTGCTTTAGAAATTAGATAGACTCCTATTCTAGATTACATTTACCCTTTTATTTTAATTTCACGAATTTATCTCTTCCACACCAAAACTCCTCATTTATCGCTCTAGTTAGAAAATTAACTTAATGAAACCAATCGCGCTTCTCTATGGATTGACATGGACTTACCGCGGTTGCTACGTTTTAATAGTAATAGGAGTAGTTCAGTATTATAAATTGAAATTTGTTTCGGTTTGGAGTTGAATTAACGACATCGAACCCCGATCTGAACAATGCCTCTGCTTGGTGCTCTTCCAGACTACTGCTCCATCATTAAGAGTGGAAAGGGATCCTAATATGGATTCTAGAATCCTTAGTAGTCTGAAAATCAGAGTCTGTGTATCCTATAAGGATCAAATCCTTAGAATCATACATGAGCATGTAATCCTTCATTCTCTGTAGATACTTGAGGATGTTCTTAACAACGGTCTAATGATCAAATTCTGGATTAGACTAATATCTACTGACTATCGTCACTGCATAATAGATGTCAAGTTTAGTACATAACATCACATACATCAGGCTACCAACAGCCGATGCATAGGGGATCCATCTCCTCAGCCTCTTGAGGTTTCTTTGGACACTGTTCCTTAGACAATATAAATCCATGCCTAAAAGAGAGTAAACCTCTCTTGGAGTTCTTTGTCAAAAACTTGACAAACATTTTGTAAATGTACGATGCCTGAGATAGGGCCAGCGTTTTGTTCTTTTGATCTCAAAGATCTAAATGCCCAAAACAAACTATGTCTCTCCCAAATTTGTACGATACCTAATGAGTAGGATATCTTCTACATACAACACTAGAAAAGCTATTGAACTGTTGATGATTTACTTGTAAACACAAAGCTCATCAACATTCTGATCAAAGCCATAAGATTTGATCACATTATCAATATATTCTAAGATCGAGAAGCTTGCTTCAATCTATAAATGGACCGATTAAGCTTATAAACCTTTTTCTCTTGACTTGGGGTTATGAATCCCTCAGATTGCTCCATATAAATGATCTTCTCAAGATTTCCATTTAGAAAAGCAGTCTCGACGTCCATTGAATCTCATAATCATATATGAGGTAATGGACAGGAGGATCCATATAGACTTTAACATGGCAACAGGTGAGAAAGTTTCCTTATAGTCGACTCTCTCAACTTGAGTATAACCCTTTGCCACAAGTCTAGCCGTGAAGGTTTGCACCTTCCCATCACCACTCTGTTTTCTCTTTTAGATCCATTTGCAACTATAGGTTTTGCCCCATCAGGTTGATCTACAAGATCCCAAACTGAATTGAAATACATGGACTCCATTTTGAGATCCATAGCTTTGATCCACTCATCTTTGTCAACATCCTTCATTGCCATTTTTGTAAGACAATTGATTCTCAACATCTTTGTAAGCTACAATAGCTAGGGTTTTTGTTAAATCCATATAACGAATAGGTCGATTCGTGACCCTCTCACTATGTCGAGTTTCCCTTAATACTTGAGGTGGATTTGACCTACTAGATGATCCAACTTCAATAACTCTTGTTGCGGTATTAGGTTTTTCAACAACTCTTGTTGAAGGTTTAGTAGTTTCATTGGAAAGTTCACTCAACACAATTTTACTGCGGGGTTTATTCTCCCCTATGTGGTCCTCTTCTAAAAAATAGTGTTTGCCGACACAAACATTTTATTTTCTTTAGGATCATAGAAGTAACCACCTCTCGTTCCTTTAGGGTAACCTACAAATAGGCATAATTTTGAACGAGGTTTCAATTTCTAAGAATCTACCTCAAGCATAGGTGCTAGGCAACCCAGATCCTGAAATGGTGTAAACTGCCATAACTCCAAAGATGTTCTAGTAACACTCTTGGACGGAACACAATTTAAAATGTAAGCTGCAGTCTATACTGCATAACCTTAAAAAGAGTCAGGTAGGTAAGCATAACTCATCATAGACTGAACCATGTCCAACAGGGTTCAATTTCTCCTTTTTGATACACCATTATGCTGAGGTGTACCAGGTACCGAGAGTTGGGATACAATTCCATATTCTATCAAATAGTCTTGAAATTTTAGATCTAAATACTCTTCACCTCAATCAGATCGAAATGTTTTAGTGGTTTTATTTCATGTGTTTTCAACTTCAACCTTGTACTCCTTAAACTTTTCAAGGGTTTCAGACTTATGTTGCATTAAATAAACATACCATACTAATAACGGGCAGAAATGCACGTTATCATAGTGCTAAGTTCTTAAACAATGTTGGATTGCGTTGATGAAATATGTTAACTTGTGTCCATTAAGCACTGTTTTCATGATATTGCGGTCACATGCGTTCAGTGCATTAGAACAGTTGATTTTTGTATTTTTGTGCAGAATATGCGTTAACACAATGCAAAGATTGCGATTATAGGAATTCATTGGTCGAGCACAACTTCACCGCAAGGCTTTGTGTTGATCGTGCTCTCAAACATTCGCCCAAGAAGGATCGTCGCAACTCGGTTATCGCAACATGGTGGGCGCATCTGGGTGAAAGGCCAATTAAGAGTGATGGGACAGAAAGCTGATGACAGTCGAATCCAAATTAAGTTGACAGCCAATAACTGTCACAAAGTACATTCAGCTTTATCGATGATAATTATTCGACGCATCAGTCAGGAATTAAAGCTGTCCCATCTGTACGACCAGGAGAGATAAGCCGCCTTTCACCATGGATGCTCTATAAATACCAAGGGCATTCTTCAGAGAAGGGGTTCACCGTTTTTCTAATCTTTTGTTCCACAAGTTCACACCTCTGTCCATAGTTTTCCTTTCCATTTTAGGCGGAGCAAGAGAAGTGTGGTGGCATCAGAGATCGCTCAGGAAATTTCGAGAGAGAACCTTGGGGCGTAAGAGCAAAGAACGGGCCGACTCTCGCGAGAGAGAGAATATATTTTAAGCACGAGTAGAAACAGTGTAAATGCCTGGCAGCAAGAGATTGCTACCCAGCTCTTTATTCTATACTTGCATTGTTATTTTGTACTTCATCTTCATATTTATACAATGGAAGCTCTTTCTACATCTGTTCACTCTCTTAATATGCATGAGTAGCTAAACTAGTCGAATAGGTTGAGAAGAACTAAGCTAACATGATCTAGGAAGTTTATTGCTTGCGATTGTCTTGTTTTATGCTGTGTAAAATACCCTTTAGAGTTACTTGAGAGAGTGTCTAAAGAAAGAACCTAATGTCTCGAGAGAGCTAGGTTAGAATCTGGACTTGAAAGAGCAAGATCAGACTTGCATAAACAAGAGATAGAAACTTAGAGATCAGCTTTGTTTGTTAACTTGCATCACATGCATCCTAGGAATAGGTATGATGATATGTGGTCAGCTTGTTTGTGTATCATCGCATGGACAAGAATTAGAGGCTTATGTGTAGGCCCTATAGATACCTTTGCACGTACATCGCACGTGATCTAGCATTAGAAGCCGTAGCGTACACATCGAGAGATGGTTTACTATTGTATGCATGTTGCATGATCGCAAAGCATGAACGCATTCTAGGGAGTGTTAGCCGAAACCCTTCTCAATCCGTTCACCGCATATTCATCGCATCTCTCGTTTACCAACTATTTTCAAACTCCACCGCATTTGTTATTTATTTTTCATTAACGCAAACAACAAACCCAACACTTTATTTATTTATCCGGTTATCGCAAAGTCTTTATAAAAATTACCAATGCAATCTGTTTTCACAAGTTCCTGTGTTCAACCCTAGACTTACTAGAAAACTCAGAGGAATTTACACTTGGATTCCGCTGGGGAAACTTGAGTGCACAACACAATTCCATCAACGCATAGCATCCACATTTCCACTTCATAAATACAAGCATCACATACCCAGAAAAATCATCAGTATAAGTGATGGAATATTCAAACCCGCTTCTTACCTTAACATTCATCGGACCACAGAGGTCTGAACGTACAAATTCTAAGGGTTCTTTGGCCCTATGACCTTTTCCAATAAAAGATCTTTTGATCATTTTGCCTTCAAGGCATAACTCATACACAGGTAAAGAATTTTCTTCTAACTCACTTAGAAGTCCATTCTTGACCAGTCTCTCAATCCTATTGATATTTATGTGTCCTAATCTCAGGTGCCAAAGTTGGACATTTTCCTTAGGAGAAATTTTAAGTCTTTTATTTTGAGTTATCGCAGTTTTAAATAGTTCAATATTTAGGAAGGTTTTAGTTGCTAACACTCTCAGGTACTTAAAGGTAAGGAAAATGTTGTAAGTATGGGATGTTAAGTTCTCGAGTGAGATTGAGCGGACTTAGAAGATAAAGAAGGAGTTCTATGCGATGAAGTCATCCCGAGCTATGCACCCAAATCATCCCAAGCTATGTGGCCGGGTACTCAAGAAGGGGAATTATGGTTAAGTATGGCCCATGAAGCATGCGAAAATCCATAAAGGTTGCTAATTTACCTATCGAGTGAGATGGGGTGTTGGTCGAGAGGCTTAGAGGTTGGCAGGAAGACTGGTGTGGACTGATGCGATGATGTTGTCACTCAAATGATGCAATGAAGTATGTTATGAAAGTTGATGAAGGAAAGGTTAGCCAGGCAAGGCAATGCGATCATGATTAGTGAGCGATTACCAGGGAAGGGCTTAAGTGGTCGCAAGCCCTATGCGATGAAGATAAGTAGAAGAGTTCAGCTTAATCACTTAGTAAGTGGGACATGTGGCAATGTTAGAAACGCGAACTAAGGATTAATGGGCCATGTGACATTTAATTAAGCCAAGTTTGCATGCAAGCCTAAATGATAATAGGTCTTACAAAGAAATAATATGTTGTTAGGTTTTATGCACTAAAACTTGTAGATAGTAAATATTATTAATTGTCCGTCATCAATAAAGAGTTATAGATGTTAATTCAATAAATGTTGTTGTTTGTGTTATCTATCTAGTTTGTCTTAATAACACTAAATCTAATAAACTAATATTCAAGGTCGCCTTATGAGTCTTGAACTATATGTGGAGACATACAGGGACCAACGTTCAAGATACAGCCTTAAGGGTCTATAGTATAGGGATAAGGCTATGTACCTTATTATACTAACACTATGGATACGACCCACTTTGTATTTGATACAAATGAAATGATCCAATGCGTTTGTGTAGTTGACATGCAAGTGGAGGTATCTTATACAATGAGTTTGCATAAGACTAGATTGCAAAATAGTAACCACTAAATGTAACACCGTTAACTAGTAGGTTCCTATTTCAATAGGATGACCTAGGTAACTTAGTCTTAATCCTGAGTATATTATGAACTCTTGTTCACAATGGATTCGCATTTGATTTGTATGGATGAGAGTAGCCAGTTCACCGACCCAATATGCCTACCATTTTATGGACAAGACCGAGTGGGGAGCTAGGAACATAATAATATAAGATGGAATTCACTCCTTCCCATCATAGAGGTAAGTAGATGAGTGTTCCCTTAAGTGGTGTCTCCAAAACTTGAACAAAAGGCCCTACCCTCTCATTGGCTCGAGAGGATTTCTGTTTATTGGTTGGACCATAAACAGACTGTTCATTAGAGGAGTACTGGTACTTAAGAACCCAGAGGTAACCCAAGGGTAAAATGGTAATTTGACCTAGTTGGAGTTACGAACATCCTTGAAGAACTAACTTACTATTATTGGTCTATATCCGTGTTCATAGAAATATATTTGTAGTGAGAAGAGTGCAACTGTGGGTCTTTAGTGGTGTGCACCCACAGTTAACGGATATTAATTAACTTGGTTAATGAGTTTAGTTAATTAATCTCATATCGTTGGAGCTTCTGATCTACAGATCCATCGGGTTCCCTTGTTAGCTCACTAGAGAATATTTAAGAGGGATTATTTGAATTGTTCAAATTAAATTTGAGGAAATCATATATTAATGTGATTAATATTATAATTGATTTTAGATATGATCTATAATTCAAATTAAATTGAAAATGAATATTTGAATAAGATTCAATTAATTAATTCAAGAGAATCAGATTAACAAAAAATTAACTAATAGAAAGGCACTGAACATGTACATACGATGTTTATGATAATTAAATATAAATATACATTAAATTGGATTTAATGTATAAATAGTTATTTAATTAATGTACAAATTAAATTAAATAAATGTTATTTAATTGTGCTCATTAAGTAAATAAGTGTTATTTAATTAATTGGGCTAATTAATTAAATAAGTGTTAATTAATTAATTAATTGTAGAAAAGGGAAATAGGAAAAAGATTAGGAAAATGGCTTGGCCTTTCTTATATAAAGACCTTCCAATGGCCCATAAGGGAGACACACACATTGACAATATGCAAAACACAAGTGTTATTGTGCAAAACTTTCTCTAAGCCATAAAGAGATTCCTCTCTACTCTCCAAAATCTTTTTCTCCTCTCCCTCTCCCAATAGTTGGATACCACCTATCCCTCTATTGGAATCCTAGAGAATAATGAAGTTACCCTCGTTGTAATGTTCGAGATTGTTTAAGAAATCGTTCATGATCAAGATCGTTGGAGGAGCCATTCGTTGGAACTTCAAGAGGATTGTTCATAAAACATGGAAATCTACAAAGGTAAGAATGGTTCTAATATTTTCCCAAAGCATGTTAATTTACATGTTTATATTATCTTTTAGTATAATGAATTTGTTTATGTAAAAATCCAATTTCGGGATGCAAGGCATTCTCACACAAACGCTTTCATTGGGGGATTTGATCTCTTCATCTGTTTGGCTAAATTTTCACACGTCTAAAGAGAGATAATGCTGCCACTTGAGGTTTAGTTGTATTGAAGAATTCTCAGACAAGCTTGAGAGGTTAGAGGATTTCTAGCCTAATTAGAGGGATTTGATGCTCGAATTCTAAGGTCGAGATGATAAAATTTTTATGAGCAAGTTCTTAGAAGGAACTTTAGTTAAGTATGAAGGAACCTTGATAGGGATTCTTGAGTGAAAGCGAATCTACCCAAATTCCCAATTTCCCATAATTTTACAGAATGAAAATTTTGAAAAACATACATAATCATGCATTTAATGCAGAAGTACAAAATACTTAATAAAAATACAAAAGAATAAATTAGGGTTTCAGAAACCCTTACCTTTGAAGAACTCAAATCTTCACGTATCTTTTCCAACGAACAGTCACGAACTATGAGATGGAAAATTGGACACCACCACTTGAAAGCCTCAATATTCTCAGACAAAGAACCCAAAAGGTGTGGACTCTAGCTATTTTGGATTCTGAGGAAAGGGATTGAGAGAAGAGATGGAGAAAACACAGAACTTTTCTTTTCAGAGCACTACTATGAAAAATCCCCCAGAAGTAGAAGATGTATCCCCCTTTTCTCTGGCAACCACTCACCAACGTGATGGAGAAAATTGAGGGGGGGGGGGGGGGGAAGTTATTTCATCCCCTTTAATTTAATTTAAAAATAAAATAAAATAAAATAAAAAATTTAATTTTAATAAATTAAAATCTTATATATATATAATAACTAATTTATTATACATATATACATAACTATATGTTATATCATATATAACATATACCCTATAGCTTTTATATTGCATCAAATACAATATAACCTATAGTTTCTGTTCTCTCTCTCAAATGGTTTTTAATAGAAATCACATATACATTAAGTTCAACTACATGAATCCAATTCATATAATTAATATTCGAATCATATCCAAATATTTATTCTCTCATAAATACGTAATATAATGTATCATATAATGTATCAAATACATTATAGTAATTATATCATATATAATTAAATTAACTTAATTATATTACATATAATTAATTCTCTCAATTAATTTGAACAATTCAAATTAATCTAAAAACCGATTCTCATTTATTCCCATTGAGTACCAAGGGGACCTTATGGATCTATAGCTTGAAGCTCCAACGATATGTGAATAATTAATTAAATTATCCACCATCCGTTAATTGACGGACACTCCACTAAAGACCAACAGTTGCACTCTTCGCACTATAGATATATTTCTGTGTCCATTGGATATAACCAACCAATAGTACAATGACCCTTCACAAATTGCTCGTAAGTACAACCGAGCAAAAAATTATCGTTTTGCCCCTGTAGTTACATCTAACTTCTTAAGTACCACTGATTTTTCTAATGAATAATAAATCATAGTCCAACTATGATAAACCCCTCTCGGACCAGGAGAGGGTGTGGCGCCACATTGTTCAAGCCCCAGAATCAACCCTTAAGGGAGCAATTTACCTACTTACCCCGACATTAGGGAAGGAGTGAATTCCTTCTTGTGTAGTTGTGTTTCCAGCTCCCCAATCAGACGAATCCCCAAAATGATAGGCTTGTTGAGTCGGTGATCTAGCCATTCTCACCCATACAAATCAAAGGACCGCCTTCATAGGCAGGAGTATACAACTCAATCAGGATTCAGGTCATGTTACCTTTGGTCATCCTGCTGAAATGTAAGTCTCTATTATAAACGATATTATATAATGAGATTAAACATTTTGATGTCCGGTCTTATACAAACTCCTTTGTATAGAATATCCCCGCTCACATGTCTCCAAATGAGTGATCAGGATCAAATCATTTGTAGCACTTAACAACAATTGTAACATCTACAAACGAGTTACACTCGTAGTGTCACTAGGATAAGGTATCCAGCCTCGTCCATTTACTACAGACCATTTAGGGTATCAATTAAACATGATCCATCTGTATATCTCTACATACATGTTTAAGCTACAAAGATAACCTTGGATGTTAGTTTATTGGCTTGTGATTAATGAAACTAATTTTGAAATAAAACATCACATATTTTATTACATAAACAAAATGTTTGTACACTGCAATTACAAACTATAGGACTCTCCGAGATTTAGGGCATCAACTCCAACAAAATAATGGCTGGATTTTAAGTAATTTAATCTGGAAGTGAATCTAAAAGTGATATTGTGAATAACTAAGCAGACAACTGCATCCAAAGGATAAGTAAGCAGCTGACCGAACAAAGTATGCGATGACACACATAAACGAGGTGTAAGCATGAAATGGGGCATGAGGCTGCATAAAGGAGAGTGTCCATAGTCGAGGCACACTAAGCGTGATGCACGATGAATGTTCAATGCATAGGTATGGAAGGGTGTCTTAGCACCTATGGAGCACCTGTGAGCAAGGGATGCTATATTTCAGTCAAGAGTAAGGTAAATTGGCTAGTGTAAGCGATGCGATGGGATTGATCAAGATGCGATGGAATAAATGAAAGAACTCGGTTAAAGATCCTTGGGCAGAAGCAGTTCATCTCAATTTCCCAATTTTCACATAACTTAGATTTTTAGAAAACATACAGAAGATCATGCATTAAATTTAGAAACTATAACATGCTCGAAAATATAAAAAAAAAGAATAAATTTGGGTTTGAAACACTTACCTTTGAAGACCATTCTTCAATGGATTCCCTCGTACAATGGGCACTACCGCATTGGCTACCTCGGTATTCTTTGGGATGAGAACCCAAGAGTTGTGGGCTCTGACTATTTTGTAGAGAGAGAAGAATTATGAGTGAGGAGATGAGGAGAAGAAAATCTCATAGAACTTTTTTGTAGAAAGGGAAGAACTCTGTATCCTTTTTCTGTTTTCACACTCTGTAGAGAATTGGGATCTGACTCTCCCACTCACACGTCTGAGAGAACAAAAAGAGAGGAGGGAGTTAACTCCCTCCTAAAATTAGTTTTCTAAATAAACTAACAAATTAATAAATTAAATTAATTTAAATTATTTATTTAATAAGACATTTAATATATACATATATATAATAACTACCTTATCATATAATATATATTAAATTATATGTTATATCAAATATAACATATAACCTATAGTTTCTATATTGTATCAAATACAATATAACCTATAGTTTCATTTCTCTCTTACCAATGGCTTTTAATATAAATCCCATTTATATTAAATTTAATTATATGAATCCAATTCATAAATTAATATTTGAATCATATTCAAATATTTATCTCCTCTCAGGTATACTTTATGTTATAATGTATCAAATACATTATAGTAATTATATCATATAAAATTAAATTAATTATATGTTATATAATTAATTCCCTCAATTAATTTGAATAATTCAAATTAATTCGAAAATTGATTCTCATTTATTCCCGTTGAGCTACCGAGGGGACCTCATGGACGTGTAGCTTGAAGCTCCAACTATACGTGAATAATTAATTAAACTCCTTTAATTAAATTGTTCACCATCTGTTAACTATCGAGCACTCCACTAAAGACCGATAGCTTCACTCTTCGCACTACAGATATATTTTTATGTCCATTGGATAAGCAGTTAATAGCACTTCAACGCGTGGGTCACGAACGAGCTGATGACGCGCAAAGGGGCTGAGCGGCGGTGGAGACTGTGGCGAAGGCTGGGCGATGGAGGGTTGTTCAGAAGCTAAACAGATGTCGTTAATTCTACTTAACGACAGCGACATACACAATTACTATTGCCTCTTGTAAATGTTGGCTAGACATTCTATCGAATACATCGAAAGCAACACATTCAATCACGATTGCGAAAAAACCAAGCATCTAGGCGATACATGTTCAAGATATAGATCATTTAACATGCTTCAAGAACTAAAAAAAACATATTCAAGAATGCTCAATTCAGATTGCAAATGATAAAGAAAAAGAGAAATTCATAGGCAAATTCAATAACTTCACAAGATTCAATAACTACTTCACAAATTCATAAGAAAATTCATGAAGAATTACAAAAATGTTGCTTAGAATCCAAAAAAGAAATAAAAATCTAACCTAAATGGGAAACAAAATTACCAAAGAGAAAAATGATACAGAGAGAAATCCCAGCCTCCATGAGAATTGTGCTTCCTCCTTTGCAAAAATGAAAGAAAAGATATTTATATTCATAGGGTAGCGTCGCAACGCTAGGATAGCATTGCAACGCTAAATCATAACAAGACCAATAAGCATTGGGCTTGAGTCGTGACGCTACCCTCGTTGCTAGGTTGCGCAAGGCGGACATGCACAGACAGTGCCGTTAAAATCTGGAGTACTGCAACGCTGCCCTATTTTGCAACAAATGAATGCCTTTTGTCTTCAAGCATTGCTCGACTCTTCTGAGAGGGTTGTGACGTTGGGTATGATGGCATTTTGGTAATTACTCCAATTCTCTTAAACTTTGTCGACTTCTTGGTCATTCTTGATCCATGTTTGCCCAATTTCTCGGAATGACTACGAATCGTCCTTGGGATCATTTTACCTACAAAATGAGCATTAAAAGTAAACAAACAACACAATTTTGAGGGAATTACCGTAGAAAATATATCTCTCTTAAAGACCTATCAAGGCTGACGGCGAGTAGTGGCTTCTTGTGTGGCACGACTAGGAGAGACAGAGCGACACGATCTGGCTTCGGTCATCGATGATGGAACGGTGAGCATCTGAGGCTGGTTAAAGGGACGAAGGGATGGGTGGCTCAAATCGAGAAAGGGAAACAAAATTTCAAGGGGGGGGTTTCTCACGCGTGAACAATGGAGAAAAAAGGATTTTAATTTTTTAAAAAACACTTTATTTTATTTTATTCTTTCATTCAATAAACAAATACATATAATATTTAGGCATTTGATTACTTTAAAATGCCAAAACGAGTAATCCAGAAGTTCGGGTTCGGGTCTGGTTCAAGGTGGTTCAAGCAATCTAGAAGTGTTTTGGAGATGGTTTTTACTAATTTTTGTAATATTTAGGCCTTTGCTTACTTAAAAATGCCAAAACGAAAACCATATAAGTTTGTATTTAATTATTTATGCATGTGATGTATGTTATAATTAAATAAATCTTGTATGTGCATAAAATATGGCATGTAGATTTAAAATTCCACCATAGGATGCATGCTACAGGCATTGAAAGTATGTTATAAAGTGTTATAATATATAGTATGCATGTATAGGGTTTCATATGTTTTAATATAAATATTATATTAAATGTTGAATACCTTTGATGTATGTTATGGATGCTTAGCATGTCTAAAATTTTGTAAGTTGTTATAACATTGGATTAAACATTTAAAATCCATCACAAAGATAAGTTGTATGCTTACGTAGGTTAATCACATGTTTTAATAAGTTGGAATAGGTCAACATCTTGTAAAATATGGTTACAAACTCAACTGATATATAATCCTATCTAAAGTTGGGGTATTTAAGTTGAAGGTCTACAAAACACCTCCTACCTGGGGATTAAGCCAAATAATTGAGTGTTGTTAACCAGTTTTATGAGCAATACGTGAGCACTATGAGGTTTTAAAACTAGTTTATCACCTAGACATCGTAGGTTAAATCCAAATATAAACGTTATACTTGAATAAAAACCTAGACTTAGGTTGTTTCGTTAGCTGGAAAAAACCTGGGTTAAGATATACCTAAACAAATGTTAAGACTCTTCAGTGGGAGTTTAATAACATATATGATATGTTATTACAACACTTTAATTGGATTTTAGAATGCTTCAGTGAGAGATTAATAACGTATATGATATGTTATTTTTAGCTCTCGCATCCCTAAGAATTCACAATCTCGATCCATATTTAACTTCGTGTCACCCTGGGAGTGACCTCCATTCGAAAAATGAGTACATGAATCGAGATTATGGTGAATAGGGGAAGTTATTCACAGCAAAATCAAAAGTGATACTTTGATTTTCATTCTCACATCCTAAGAGTTTCACACCGTGACATTTATACGATGCTTCGTGTCACCCTGGGAGCGACCTCTATTCAGAAAGTATTTGCATGAGTCAATATCAAGGTGAATGAGAGAAAGTTGTTCAATGTAACATCAAATATATGATATATTGATTTTCAATTCTCACGTCCCTACAAATTTCACCCTGTGAGATTCATATGACGCTTTGTGTCACCTTGGGAGTGACCTCTAATCGAAAAGTGTTTGTATGGGTCAATATCAAGGTGAATGGGGGAAGTACTTCATAGTGAGTGGGTGAAGGATATGTGTCAACATGTCCTGCGGTCTCTTCCATTTGTTTGGACTGCGAGATTCCTATGTTGCGCCTACTTGTCGTCTTTAAGTCGGCCTCGCTAGTCATTTAGCGAATGCTATCCCCTCGGAGGGTTGTAACATAGGATTCAGAATAATTCAAACTCTAGAAATGGATAGGATTTCTTAGGTCGTTTTCAACTTTGACTTTCCAATTCGGTAGCATCGTTAGGGCCGACCTTTGAGGTCTGAAAATGGAGGGTTACATTTACAGAATTACTAATGTGTTAGTAAGTTCTGACAAAAAACAGTAGCTAAATGACTATTGGAATATGAGTTATTCTGGGGATAGTATTTATTCAAGAATGTCTTTCTACAGTTTCATTACAAAAATAATGATAATTTTGAGTACATTATTATTTTTCTAAAACATGATTGGGTTCAAAAAAAATTCTCTAATAAAATTTGTTTATATTTTCAGAATGACGAGTTCTTTAGTACAACTATTGGCTTCTGATAAACTTATCGGGGATAACTATGCTACGTGGAAATCAAACCTAAATACTATACTGGTGATAGATGACTTACGGTTCATTTTAACAAAGGAGTGTCCTCCCATTCCAAGCTTAAATACAAACTGAAATGTTCGGGATGCATGCGATAGATGGATCAGGGCTAACGAAAAAGCTTATGCCTATATCCTTGCTAGCATATCTGATATATTGGCCAAGAAACTTGAGAGCATGAGTACTGCCAAAGAGATTGTGGAATCTCTGCGTGGGATGTTTGGACAACCGTTCTTCTCCCTGAGGCATGATGCTATCAAATACGTTTACAACTACCGTATGAAAAAAATGGGCCTCTGTTAGAGAACATGTCCTGGACATGATGGTCCATTTCAACGTGGCAGATGTAACGGTATTGTCGTTGATGAGAAGAGTCAAGTTGGTTTTATTCTTGAATCTCTTCCGAATAATTTCTTGCAGTTCTGTACAAACGCGTTGATGAATAAAATAGAGTATAACTTGACTACGCTTCTCAATGAGCTACAAGTTTACCAGACCATGATGAGGGCTAAAGAACTAGAATCAGAAGTAAATGTTACTACTGTTGAGAAAAGAGGATCGACCTCTAAAAAGCTTGATATTGCTTATTCTTCAAAGAATAAGAGTATTCCAGAAAAGAAGAACAAAGGGAAAGGGAAAAAGAAACCTACTGGCAGAAAAGGCAAGACGAATGCTGCAGATACAGGAAAATATTTCCACTGCAGTGAAGAAGGGTACTGGAAGAGAAACTACCCACAATACCTTGCAGAGAAAAGAGCAGAGAAAGCAAGACAAGGAAACTAGTTCCTTGTAAACTCTAAGTTTTGAACAAGGGAGTATTTCTCAGAACAACCAATGGAAGATGCAGTTTCTATTAGAAGATAAACTTGTTTACTTTTATTACTATAATGAAAGTTCTTTTATCCTTTGTTAGAAACATAATGTGTATAAACTTTTGTTATAAATTAAATGTTTATTAGAAAAAGTTATATTTGTTCTACTGTAAAGAAATTTCTGTTAGAACCAACCAAGTTAAAAACCATTTACAAATATTCAGATATTTAAACGGCTACAAATGAACAAGTCAAAGAGTTATTTGACCTAAGTAAAAAGTTTAGAACAATTGAAAGGTTCAAAGTGTATAAAACTTATTAGGTAAAATGAAATCCGAAATACTTGATTGGATCAAAGTAAAGAGTATAGAAAGTTTGAGATTTCAAAGGCTATTTTAATAGAACATGAAATTCAGTGAAAACTCTCTACACCTCATTGCCTTAATTGTTTTGAACATCATTCCAAATTTTAAGGTATTTTCTTAATCTCCATATGAGATGTGGAAAACTCATAAAAGTTGCTTATGATATGTAAAAGATATTTACATAGTTCAGAAATCTGAAAGAAATCGGCACATATGTTAGTGTTAAAACCTTAAGTATTGGAATACTGTTCAAATAGCATGCCTATTTATAGGCAATCCAAAAAGTAGTATACTTTTCATGTAAAATAAAAATCAAGTGCTTGTATTGAAAAATACTAAAATTTTCCTATAAAAGTATACAAGATCACCATGTATTATTTAGTTTCCATAAAAGCAAGTGTATATCAATAAGAGTTATTGATTAAAGTTGACCCTGTAAACAAAAGTTGTTTGGGCAGGTCAGATACCTTACTCACAGAGTTGAGGGTACCTCGATGTAGTGGGAAGAATGTATGATAGCCTAGCCATTATTTGGGTTTAATGGAAACTCAAGTCATCAAGTCTTGGTGATATTATCGAGAAACCAGAGTTGTGAAAATAAGATGCATAGTTTAATAAGAAGTCTGTTGTATACTAACATGTTTACAGCGATTCTATCGGCTAAAGTGTTCAAGAATCACCTAGTAAGATTAGGACAACAAGGTATATAACCAAGGGCGAGTGGGAGAAAAACCCATGGGTATATGATACCTAAAGGCAAACCATGGGTATGTGATTTCCTAGTTTATTGTATTTCTCTGGAAACTCAAAAACTCAGTATTATATATTCATATATTTTTTACCACTGAAGTTTAGTCCAAGTGGAAGTTTGTTGGGTTTTATGTCCTAATACTCATGGTTTGTAAACAATAAACTCATTATAAACTAAAAAGATCCAGGACTATTATATGAGTACTTGAACTTTATGTGAAGACATAAAAGTGGATCACGTTCGAGTAAATAGTCAAAATGATCTATAGTATATGAATAAAGTTGGGTACCTTATTCTGATAACACTATCGGATGCGGCCTACTCTGTAGTTGTTACAAGGAGTAATAAAGTGCTATAGATGAAGTGATCCTAATTTGTACATGTCATGACATGAGGAATGGGGGCGTCCTGTGCAATGAGTTTGCACAAGATCAGACCACGAAATAAGTCACTCTTACTTTATAATGCTGTTTACTATTCAAGATTGACTATTTCAAAACGATGACCTAGGTAATTTTACCTTAATCCTAAGCTAACTATGAACTCCTGTTTATTCGGGATTATCCTTAGATTTGCATAGGTGAGGGTTGGCTCAATAGCGCTAGCTTAATAAGCCTCCCATTTCAGGGGTAAGATCGAGTAGATAGCTGGAGACATAAGGTGCAAGATGAAATTCACTCCTACCGACTTTCAGGAATAGTGGAGAGGTTTTTGCCTTAAGTGCTGACTCCGAATCTTGAACATGGGGCCCCACCTTCTCATTGGCCCGAGAGGGACTAGGTTTGATGATTGGATCACAAACCAATTGTTCATTAGAGGATCAATGGGACTTAGGAAATAAGAGGTCATCTCAGGGGTAAAACAGTCTTTTAACCCAGCCGTTATTACGAACAACCTGTGACGGGTTAACTCTTTAATCATGGTTATATCGAGTGGACACAATATATCTACAGTGAGGGAAGTGCAACTATGGACTTTAATGGAGTGACTCAATAGTTAACGAATGGGGGTTAATTCGGCATAAAAAGTTTACCCAATTAATCTCAGATCATTAGAGCCCATAATCTGTAGGTTCACTAAGTCCCCCTACTAGCACACAAATGGATTAGTCTTAGAGTAGCATGATAAGTTGATTTGAAACATTCAAATTAAAATTAAGGGAACTAGTAATTATATGTGATATAAATACACGTTTAATTTCAGAATTAAATGGAATTGGAGAATCGATTAATATTTAAATATATTTAAATATTAAATTCAAGAATAAAGATTCATGGTAATGGAATTGGTGGCGAATTAATTTAATATTTGATATTAAATTAATAAAATTAAATAGTTTAATTAATTTATTAATTTTATTAGAAAATTAATTATTGAATTAATTTTGTAAAATTAATAAAATTCCATTTTTTTAATTGAAATGAATTTTGATTTTGGAAATCAAAATTTAAATAAAAGAAAAATTGGAAAATGAAAAAAATTGGGAAAGTAGGAATTTTCCACTTTTTTTTCTAGTAGCTCACACCCAATTCCATTCTTCTTCAACTCAACTACTCAAGCATGAGCTGTGATTCATGAACATTGTTAATTGCATGAAATTCATGTAATATAAATCTAGAATTTTGAGTGGAATGAGCAAAGCAATGGTTGCCGAAGGCTGAGAATTTGTATATGAAGAAGTGTTCATCACACTGTGTACAACTTGTAACCTCCTCTTCAATTCCCTTCAATTCAAGCTTGATTTGAGTCCCACAACTCAATCTAAGACTCCAAGAGAATAGTAGGGAAGACCTTGCAGTGGTTCACAGCCAAAGACGAAGGAGATTGAAGCTGAAGATCATGAATCAAAAGTACTTCAAAGGTTAGTGTTGAAACTCTATTTTTAATTTATGAGCATGCTTAGTTTGAAGCCAAAATTAATGAATTAGAATGCTTAATGATCTTGTTTTCCACTGCTTGCTTCCTGAATCTAACATAAACCTACTTAAGAATTTCAGGAAAAACATCCTCCTTTCTGATTTCTTCCTAGCCGCAAAATCACCCCGTGAGACTACTTTTCAAGTACATTGAGCCAAAATTATCCTAATCAGAGGAGTAGCTCAATACTTGGAGGAAATTGGATTTGAAAAGTGGGCCAATGCATTTCAATGTAGACGAAGGTTCGATCAGTTTCCTATTATAATGGCTGAGAGTTTGAACGTTGTATTCAAGGATGATAGAACATTGCCAATAACTAAATTTCTTGATCACATAAGGGGTCTTTTGCAAGTCTGGTTTCATCGGTGAAGAACCTACACATCGGATCATCAAACGATGCTTTCAGATTATGCGGAGGCGATATTGGTGATAATCGCCACAGTAGAGTATAGTTCCATAGTCTTCATATGGAGGTTAAAATCTATCTTAATAAAGATTATTAAAAAAAAAAGTAAATAAGGAAAATATTAAGATGGATTAATCCACTATCTAATTTTCTATTAAAAAATCATTTTCAAAACAATAAATTCAAATTGATTTTCATAAAATCAGTTTTAATTAAATTCAATTCTGAATTTCAAATTTTGAAAATGATTTATTTAAATAAATAATTAAACAAATTTAATTAATTAATTTCAATAATAATAATAATTTAATATCAAATATTAAATCAATTAAGCACCTAATTAATACATTAATCCTATTCATGTAATTCATTAATTAAATCAATATTTTAAATATATTAGATTCTCTAATTTCATTTAATTTCAACTAAATTAAACGTTTTATCTGTATCTAATATAGTTAATGAAAACCCTAATTGATTATGAACACTTCAAATTCAAAAACCCTAATTACGAATCTAAACATTTCAAATCTACTAATCCAAGATAATTTTCATGAGCTCCAAAGATTTGAGATTAATTGGCTAAACTCTTTAAACCAAATTAATCAATATTCGTTAACTATCGAGTCACACCACTATAGCTCGATAGTTGCACTCTCCTCACTAGATATATTTCTATCCATTTTAACCATAATCAGCAAGTTAATCCTTTACAGGTTGTTCGTATTTACAGCTAGGTCAAAATTACCGTTTTACTCTTGTAAATATATCTTGCTCCATAAGCTCTGTTGGAAGGAAAATTAGGGATGGATGGGGTTGTACATGCAATCATGCGTTAGACATGGCTTAAGCTATGTGTTTATGTCCATGTGTCTGAGGTCATGTGTCGGAATGAAAATGCGTTATTCTATTATGCAATGACCACACGTTCCTATAGACAAGCGTTGCAACAACCCATAGACAAGCGTTGCTATAGCCTTTCACCAAGCAAAGAGGATTAACTCACTATACTTGCACAACGCACACCTCTCGGTGGGTTGCTACATGCGTCCTATCTCTAGGCTACACGATTAAGTATGCGATTTCCTTTGATAAAGATAAAGATGATGAAGAAGATGGCATTGAAGGAATCAAGAGATGCATTGATTACAAAATGTCTTAATATCATAAGCTAAAATGTAATACAATACAGAGGTTAGAAGAGAAATGAAGGACTCTGTGTCAAGGCTGCCGGTGGTGCCATGGATGAATGGTGGAGATGTCTCTCTCGAGCTCTATATCCAGCGAAAGCTCTGGTCATCACTCGGTCTGGTTTGTGGAGGTGAAGAATTCTTACTGAAAATATTGCTCAAGCTTTCATCTGTGATCGCAAACCTCTGCCTTGAGGCAGAAGTTCGGATGCTTTGAAATGAAGGTTGAAGGGGCTATTTATAGGGTTTAAACGTCGACAGCTATCATGATTGTGTTATGTCTCACTGCTGTCTTTATGACTGTATGGGCAATGTCACATCGTCTTATCTTGTTGATACTCCCAAGGTATGCGTCCGAGCTTGATTCAGCTGAAGTATCAACGCGTTTTACCCATCTTGTGATCGTTCTTCTATTATGGTTGTCACTCTGTGGCCGCAATTTCCAATTGATCACCGCATTCGCTTGATCACTGCAACTTCCATGCAATGGGCGCATTCAATCACCACAACTTCCATGCGATGGACGCATTCAATCACCACAACTTCCATACAATGGACGCATTCGATCACCGCAACTTCCATGTGATGGCACATGCGATCACCGCATGCATTTATCTATACAATAACTCGATTTTCAATGCATGCGTTTATCTTTTCGTTCGCCTGGCTTCAGCGCATGCGTTTGATTGCGAGTGCTTATTTCCAACGCATGCGTTTGATTCCTGCGATAGCTACAAAAATAGACACTTTGGCACGGAGTAATGCATAATATTGGGGCCAATGAGGATTTAGGTGCTAATCGACGCAAAACTCAATTTTTCACAAATTCTAAGTATTATCATCGCGTTTTCTACTTGTTAGCCCTCATAATTCTAATAAAAGGCTTATAATAACTGGCATTTTTGCCAGTTATCACACCCCCAAACTTAGAATCATGCTTGTCCTCAAGCATGCGTTATACTCAATAAATTATTACCTCATCTTCCGGCGTCTCTTTGCGATGACTAGCTTCTCAGAATATAATTTACTCGTACCTCTAACCATGGACGCAATGCTCTCCTCCACTTCGGCTGCTTCTTCAAAGAAATGTTTTCTAAGTTAAATTCGGCAAGACTTTGCTCAAAAAACTTTTTATTCATTCTCCGTAACTTTGCATTCAGCTCATGAGAATGCATTCGTTCAAAACAATTCAAGCTTCTGCGATTACTTATTTGAATGCGGCGTTAAACCTGGTTACGCTCTTCGTTTTGGCTTACCCCCACGTGTGTCATGCGGGCATCCAACTTCGGTTGCGTTCCATATTCAACTCAACTCTTGTCTTGCTTAATTTGGCTTGCTCCAGATAGAGGAGTTGCGCTTTTGCGTTGATCCTGACATTTTACCTTCGTTTTGGCTTGCCCCCACGGGTGTCATTCAGACATCCAACTACGGGTAAATGTCTTTCACAACTTAACTCTTATCAACATGGGTTTCCCCATTTTGTTGACAGTGGAGCTGTTATTCTCAAATTTTTATTTATTTATTTTATGATAGAAATGATTGCAATGTAATCAACGCAATTCTTCGAGACCGCTGCCACCCTCAAACTTAAAGGTTGGTAGCGTTCTCACCGCAAGCTAAAAGCAAACTCACAGGAATTTGTTAACAAACGTTTGAACAAATGTTTGCACGTAATAAAACTTAAGACTTTCAAAAATTGAAGAAGCTATTAAAAGTAAGGAGAGCCTTGCGATGTGTAGTTAGCGGATGCGGTGAATTATTTATACCATCATAGATGCATCGCAAAGGACTGCAATTAGACAAGGAGAATTTCAAAAGGATAAGGCATAAAAGATAACAAGAACAGAACCTTAAATAGAATAACGAATGCGACAATGCGTTGGAATTCATGCAATTGAAGCCATGCGTTGAAGGATGTGGAGGATTCTTCCATTGTAGCTGCACACCGAGCAGAGTTATTGTCGCACCTACAAGGAGCAAATGCACCACAACCAAGGAAGCAACCGTATATCCAAAATAACAATAAAAATAAACTAAACTAAGAATTCAAGGTAAAGATAGAGTAGAAGACGTCCCTGGAGAAATTGGTGTGTTGTCATCGCAAGGAGTCTCCCATGCAGGAGATGGTTCTCAACTGCTTGGGTCAAGGAGTTCGCTCTGACCATTGGAGTTTCCAGCAATTGTTGGATGCATGATGGTTGAAATGCGCCTAAGACTACTTATAGCTCATGCGACATATAGCTTTTCCATCTTGGGGTCAATATTTGACTTTCAACACATCGCCTATACTTCAAATAATGTTTGCAACTTGGTTGTAAAATCTACAATACGCCTAAGATTGAAAGGGTGCCTGCGAAAATAGAAAACTTCACAAAACATTAGCTGCCAAGCCCTCGGCAACGGTGCCAAAAACTTGTTGGAAGGAAAATTAGGGACAGAAAGGGTTGTACATGAAATCATGCGTTAGACATGGCTTAAGCTATGCGTTTACGCCCATGTGTCTAAGGTCATGCGTCAGAATGAAAATGCGTTAATCTAATATGCAATGACCACGCATTCCTATCACAAGTTTTCTTACGCTCACACCAAGTATAACGCGAACGCAAGTTTCTCGGGTAATCTGAGGTCGAACACAGGGACTTGTCACTTAATAATATTTGTGAAGCAATGCATTTGAGGCGATGAATAAAAATAAAAAGAAGAAGTTTAATGGATTTACACACTACTCCTACTCCTATCTAAACAGACTGAACAATAGAAGACTTGCGATGAGAATAGAGAGATGCACAACAACCATTAACGCATGGTAATTTTTATTATCTTAAATCGCCCGAGTAATCCCAGCTCGTCACACTAACGGATCGCACCTCTCGGTGGTCAGCCACATGACTATATCTCTATAGTGCATGGTTGCGTCGAACATAAGATTGTGCCTATCTATAAGAACAATGCATACTTTGCTTTAGTGCATTCCATATCTTACCTTCTCAGGCACTTAGACGCGGCTATTTTAGACAAGCATTACAACAACCCATAAACAAGCGTTGCTACACGATTAAGTATGCGATCGCCTTTGATAATTAAATGCTAAAGACAAACAATGATAGAGATAAAGATGATGAAGAAGATGGCATTGAAGGAATCAAGAGATGCATTGATTACAAAATGTCTTAATATATTAAGCTAAAATGTAATACAATACAGAGGTTAGAAGAGAAATGAAGGACTCTGCGTCAAGGCTGCTGGTGGTGCCATGGATGAATGGTGGAGATGTCTCTCTTGAGCTCTATCTCCGGCAAAAGCTCCGGTCGTCACTCGGTCTGGTTTATGGAGGTGAAAAATTCTCACTGAAAATCTTGCTCAAGCTCTCATCTGTGATCGCAAACCTCTGTCTTGAGGCAGCAGTTCGGATGCTTTGAAATGAAGGTCGAATGTGCTATTTATAGGGTTTAAATGTAGACAGCTATCATGATTGCGTTATGTCTCACTGTTGCCTTTGTCACAATATGGGCAATGTCACATCGTCTTATCTTGTTGATACTCCCAAGGTATGCATCCGAGCTTGATTCAACTGAAGTATCAACACGTTCTACCCATCTTGCGATCGTCCTTCTATTGTGGTTGTCACTCCGTGGCCGTAATTTCCAATTGATCACCGCAACTTTCATGTGATAGGAGCATTTTATCACAGCAACTTCCATGCGATGGACGCATTCGATCACTGCAACTTCCATGCGTTGGACGCATTCAATCACCGCAACTTCCATGCGATGGGCATATGCGATCACCGCATGCATTCGTCTATGCAATAACTAGGTTTTCAGCACATGTCTTTGTCTTTGCGTTCGTCTGGCTTCAGCGCATGGGTTTGATTGTGAGTGCTTATTTCCAACACATGCGTTTGATTCCTGTGATAGCTAAAAAGATAGACAATTTGGCAAGGAGTAATGCATAGTATTTGGGTCAGTGAGGATTTAGGTTCTAATCGACGCAAAATTCAATTTTTCACAATTTCTAAGTATTATCACCGCGTTTTCTACTTGTTAGCCTTCATAATTCTAAATAAAAGACTTATAATAACTGGCATTTCTTTCAGTTATCAAGCTTCCACTAGTCTTCTATTGAACAATTTGGTTTATAGTCTAACTAATAAACCATAACCCTCTCGATCATGAGAGGGCAAGACCCTATTATTCAAGACCAAGAATCAGCACTTAAGAAAACAACCTATCGACTAACCCTAATTTAGGTAAGAGTGAATTCCATCTTGCAAAACTATGTCTCCAGCTATCTATCCAGTCTTATCCTCAAAATGGGAGGCTCATTAAGCAGTATTATTGGACTACTCTCACCTATGCAGATCAAAGAATACTCCTGAATAAACAAGAGTTCATAGTTAGCTCAGGATTAAGATCGAGTTACCCTAGGTCATTAAATTTTGAAATAGTCAGTTTTAACCGTAAACGGTCGTTATAAAGAAAAATGACTATTTCAATGTCCGGTCTTATGGAACTCATGGCATAGGATGCCTCTACTCACATATCTCCACATGAATGATTTTAGGATCACATCATTTGTATCAGTATACAAAATGGGCCGCATCCAATAGTGTAACCAAGATGAGGTACCCAATCTCATCCATATACTTATAGACCATTTTGGTTATATACTTAAACTTGATCCACTTTTATGTAGCCACATAAGTTAAAGTATTCATATTATAGCCATAAAATTTTTATTGGATTTATAATGAAATGCAATATCATAATAATTTATTTAATAAAATACTCAATAATACTTTTATTAGTAAATAGAATATGTTTTCAATATCTACGAACTGCGAGTATTAGGACATTCCTAACAATATATATATATATATATATGACTAAAAGAACAAACGATTCTTTCTTCTAAACGACTCCGTCGATAAGAGCTCTTGGGAGTCATCAGCCTGTTATCCCCGGCGTACCTTTGATCCGTTGAGCGAGCATTAGTTCTAGCTCGAAGATTCACGATTTGATGTTATGGATTCCTCGTAGATTCTTCCCCTCGTTCCTTTTAATGTTTTTGTTTATTATGAAAATGAATCGAATCCTATACAAGGGGCTTTTCCTTTCAAATGAAAACAACCCTCGTATTTTTTAAAATTTTAAATTTCAAATTAAAGGGGGAGAGTTACAATTCCCTCTCCTTAATTCTCTCAATCAATGTGGAAGTGGGAGGTTTTTTCACACAAGATGATTTTTTCGTTTCATCCATCATCTTCTTCACAGACTCTCCCAAGAAAAAACGATCACTAGAATTTTTCCATAATCCTCCCTTCCTCTCTCAAAAAATTATTTTCTTCCCTCTTCCTAAATCTTAGAGCTCACAAACTCATGAGAGATTCTCATCTTAGAATAGAATATAGAGGTCTCACTTGTGGTGGTGTCTTGGCTTTTTGAACTGTGGTTGATCATTCGTGGAGAAGGGGATCTCGTGAAGAAAATTTTGATTCATCAAAGGTATGATTTCTTCTACCTTTTCTTCGTTAAATGCATGCTGTAAATTTTTTAGTTAATGCATAACTTTTTGTTTAGGTTTTGTAAAATTTGTATTCCGTGAAAAATTTAAAATTGGGTCAATCCTCACTTCCGTTACCTAATTTCACAGTTCCTTCGATAAGTCCCCCACTTAAAATGTGAAAAGATGGAAAAGATGTTAACAAAAGTAGATTTTAAAAATGACGTTACTTTTGAATTGGATAAAAAAATTGAGTCAAAATCGGCAATTTTCTAAAAATGCCAACACTTTTGAACTAGATGTTTTTCACAATAATATGAATTAAAATGACATACCTTGATCTATGATGTTGATCTCGATTGTGTTTTTTTCTTTTGGTCTTCCTTTGGAACTTGATTAAGTCTTCTTGATAGAGAAAGAAAACTATTTATGAGATAACCAAGTTCGCCTAAAAAATTAAAGAATAGATAATTTACATTGACCACAATAATGATAATATTACATTTAAATTAAATTAACACGGTCAACTTAGATGAAGTATGTGTTATTGAAAAAGAGAATTCGAATCTTTGTACTAAAAAAGTATAAATACAAATACATTTATTAATTAAACCATATTTCAAAATAACTTGATATTTATGTCAACTTCAATATAACACATGCATGCTAGACATTAGCAATCTTAACGTTTTCAACTTTCAATATTAATATATATCTTTGCCCCTTATCGAACTAAAAAAATCGCGAGACGTTCATATTACACCTCATATAATGATTCATCTTATAAGTTAAGTTAATTTCCTATTGAAAATATGTTAGAAACAATGCACAAACCATTTATAAGTGTTATGGGTTTGTTACAACTTCACCATAGAGTTTTCAGTTCGATGAATATACAACCAAATTTATAAAAGTAGTGCATATGTTTGGGAGTTATTGTTGGGGTTTCTGTATGTATGACCCAAGTTAAGAGGAGAAAATGGGATTTGCCTCGCTTTTTAAAAAATGAAGGTTTTTTACCTTTTTCTAACATCAACACTGGGTGAAATTACCAAAATGAAACCCTTGCACATATGTGGAATGGTCAATCTTGCTCCCCTCTCTCTTCATTCTCTCACAGATTACTCTCCTCCCTTTCTTTCAGATCGCTTTCCTCTCTCTTGTGCTCCACTATCTCCCTCTTCTCTCTCTCTCTCTCTTGTTGGGTTTTAGGTCCTAAACCTTGTAGCTAGTAAATGTGAATAATTTACTGTCATCAATAAAGAGTTATCGATGTTATTTCAATAAGTGTTATTAATTGTAATTTATTCATTTTGTCTTAATAACCTTAAATCCAATAAACTAACATCCTAGGCTATCTTATGAGTCTTGAATGGCATGTGGAGACATACAGGGATCAATGTTTAAAATACAACCTAAAGAGTCTGCAGTATAGGGATAAGGTTGGGTACCTTATCTTGATGACACTATGGATACGATCCACTTTGTATTTGATACAAACACAATGATCCAACGCATTTGTGTAGGCGACATGCAAGTGGAGGTATCCTATGCAATGAGTTTGCATAAGACCGGACCGCGAAATAGTAACCACTAGATGTAACTTCGTTGACTAGTTAGGTTTCTATTTCAATTGGATGACCTAGGCAACTTAGTATTAATCCTATGAACTCTTGTTCACGAGAGATTATCCTTTTATTTGTATGGGTGAAAGTAGCCAGTTCGCCAACTCAATAAGTCTACCATTTTGGGGACAAGACCAAGTGGAAAGCTAGGAACATAATAATACAAAATAATTTTCACTCCTTCTCAACTTTAGGGTAAGTAGATTAATGTACCCTTAAATGGTGTCTCCAGGACATGTACTCTCTCACTGGCCCGAGAGAGGTTTTTGTTTAATGCTTAGACCATAAAAAAGTTGTTTATTAGAGAATCACTAGTACTTAAGGATACAGAGGTAATCCAATGGTAGAATAATAATTGGACCCAACTGGTGTTACGAACACTCGTAAATGACTAACTTGCCGTTATTGGTTTATATCCATGGACACAAAATATATCTGCAATGAGAAGAGTGCAACTATGGGTCTTTATTAGAGTGTACCCACAATTAACAAATATTAGTTAATTATTGAAACAAACACATGCATGGCGAAAGAAAATTTGATCTAAAGTACTATAATTAGGTTAATTACAAAGATAAGCATGCATGCAATCAAACAAGTAAAAGGGGAAAAGAATATCACCTTTGTAATTTTTTAATCTTCTCCAAATCAGCTCCAATCTCCTCACGAATGGTTCATAGACCACCACGAGAGTCTTCCAGACTATTCCCCATCCTTAGAATGGGATGGTGGAATCCGGTGAGTGATTAATTTGGAGAGGAAAAAAGCTAAAACTTTGAGAGAAAAAAAGGGATGAGATTATCATATAATCTTATCAAAACCCACTATGGCCAAGAGTTCTTAAAAAACAATAAACACTCCCTTTTAAAGACCATTACATGCAAATATGCAACTTTGAGTTTGATGAGAATTTGACACTAAAAAATCCACTAACTCAAAGTGGGATTTAGTAGGAGAAGTGTCTTCAAATGAAGACAACATTTAGCCATGCAAAAGTTGGTATTTCCCACTCACAAATGTTGGATCTTTCCACTAAATTGGTCAAAGTTTGACTTTCGAAGTCCAAAGTCAACAAATTTGACGTTTTGACTTTCAAAAATCAAAAGTCAATAATTTGACTTCCATTGCATTTTTTACCTAGTCAACAATTTGACTTTTAATGCAATTTTTACCGGTTCATTTAATTCCAAAATTAATTCTAATAACCAATTTTAAAATTAAATTAATATTAAATAATTGATTAAATAATTTAATTAATTTTATTTAATATTAAATCCAACACTTATCCCAATTTTTATGAATCTCTATTCATAATCTTGATATTTAAATCTCATCTAAATATCTCCTATTTTCTCTCTCTTTATGTTTATTTCACAATTAAACATTGGGTTAAATATATCATATATATTTAACGCTTTGCTCCAAAAACTGAAGGTTTAGTCCGATATGAGCTAGTAGGGGGATCTCATGAACCTATAGAACGTGGGCTACAACGATCCGCGATTAACTGGCTAAACTCTTCAAGCTAATTAACCACCATTCGTTAACTACCGAGTCACTCCACTAAAGCCCAGTAGTGGCACTCCTCTCACCTTATATATATTATGTTAACTCAATATAACTATGATTAGTAAGTTAACCCTTCACAGGTTGTTCGTAATAATGATTGGGTTAAAAGTTGTTTTACCCCCAATATTACATCTTGCTGCTTAAGTCCCACTGATCCTCTAATGAATAATTGGTTTGTGATCCAATCACTAAACCGAGTCCCTCTCTGGCCAATGAGAGGGTGCGACTCCTTGTTCAAGACCCAGAGTCAGTACTTAAGGGAACAACATCTCTACTCTCCCTAAAAACGGGTAGGAGTGAATTTCGTCTTGCACCCTATGTCCCCAACTATCTACCTAGTCTTACCTCTGAAATGGGAGGCTTATTAAACTGGTGTTGTTGAGCTAACCCTCACCCAAGCAAATCTAAGGATAATCCCGAATAAACAGGAGTTCATAGTTAGCTCAGGATTAAGGTCAAGTTACCTAGGTCATCGCTTTGTAATAGTCAGTCTTAAATAGTAAATAGTGTTCTAAAGTAAGAGTGACTTAATTCTTGGTCCCATCGTATGCAAACTCATTGCATAGGACGCCCCCGCTCCTTATATCAATACATGAATGAATCATAATTACTTCATTTGTAGCACTTTACAACAAATTGTAACAACTACAGAGTGAGCCGCATCCAATAGTGTTACTAGAATAAGGTACCCAACCTAATTTATATACTATAGACTATTTTAGCTATTTACTGAACTTGATTCACTCTTACATATCCATATAAAGTTCATGTATTCATTCAATAGCCATGGATCTTTAGTTTATTGGATTTAGACTTTACAAGTGCAATTCACATATTCAATAACAGTTTTATTGAATAAACGTCAATAACATCTTTATTGATAATAGAATACGTTTAACATTACAAACTGTGAGATTTAGGACGTACAACCCCAAAAAACTCCCACTTGGACTAAAACACTCGTGGATTTTACATATATATACAAATATATATACAATGTTTAGTAATTAAAGAATAAATACAATAAACTAGGGCATCAGATACCCAGTACTTCTCCCACTAGCCCTAGTTTTATCTATTTCGCTGTCCTAGTCCCACTAGGTGACCCTCGAACATTTTAGTCGAGAGGGCCTTTGTAATTGGATCAGCCAAGTTGTCTTTAGAGTCAATCTGCATGAAAATCATGTATCCTTGGTGTAAATACTCAGCTTCTATGGTGGAGTCAGCAATACAACTTTGCTTGATACTTCTTCACACTATAACTCCTCCATTCAGAGTGAATACTGACCCGAAGTAGATTTTCTAGAATCTATATCGGTCTGTAAGTCAGAATCAGTGTATCCAATAAGGATCAGATCCTTAGCACCATACACGAGCATATAATCCCCCTTCTCCGAAGATACTTGAGGATGTTTTTAACGACAGTCATATGATCATATCCAGGATTGGATTAATATCTGCTGACAATTCCAACTACATAGCATATTTCAGTATAAGTACACAACATGGCATACATTAAACTCCCTACTGCCGATGCATATGGAATTCATTTCATAACTTCAACCTCTTGAGGCGTCTTAGGACACTGTTCCTTAGACAGATAAATTCCATGCCTGAAAGGCAACATACCTTTCTTGGAATCTTGCATTTTATATCGAGACAACATCAAGTTTATATAAGATGCCTAAGAGAAGGCTATCGTTGTGTTCTTGCAGTTCCGAATGATTTCAGATCCCAATAACATATTGTGCATCTCCCAAATCCTTCATTTGGAATTTCATGGCTAGTCATATCTTAATGTCAGCAAGAGTAGAATATCATCAACATATAGAACCATAGAAGCTACAGTTTTGTTGACTATCTTCTTGTAAACACAAGATTCGTCAACATTCTGTTTAAAGTCATAAGATTTGATTGAAGTATTAAATCTCATGTTACAGGATCGAGAGACTTGTTTTAGCCCATTAAAGAGTCTATTAAGTTTGCAAACCGTTTGCTCTTGATTCTGTGCAATAAACCCCTCAAGTTGAGACATATAGATACTCACTTCAAGATAGCCATTCAAAAATATTTTCTTGACATCCATTTGTCAGATTTCATAATCATAAGAAGTGGCAATGGATAAAAGTATCCTGAACGACTTGATCATGGCAACCAGAGAGAAGGTTTCTTCATAGTCCACCCCCCTCTCTTTGGGTAAACCCTTTTTCCAAGAGTCTAGCTTTATAGGTTTGTACCTTACTAGCTTGGTCTCATTTTCTCTTGTAGATCCATTTGCAACCAATGGGTTTTACCCCTTTTGGTTGATCTATAAGATCTCAGACTTAAATGAAGTACATTGACTCCATTTTGAGGTCCATGGCTTTTATCCACTAGTCTTTATCTGTTTAAAAGTTAATGGATCCTCTAAGCCATCATCAAGTATGACGAACTGAGTTTCAGTTAAACCCATGAATCAGTTAGGCTGTTGCACAACCTCCCACTATGTCGAGGCATTTTGAACTCTTGAGAAGGATGTGAAGTACCAGTTCCATCAATAACTCTTGTTCAAAGACCTGCTTGATCAACAACTCTTGTTGATTTATCTGTAGTTTCTCTATTTATCTTTCTTAATACTAGCTTACTGCGAGGTTGATGATTTTTAATATGGTCTTCCTCTAGAAATGTTGCATTTTTCGACATAAATACTTTATCTTCCTGAGGATCAAAAGAAACCACATTTTGTCTCTTTGGCATACCATTGAATAGCATTCCAGCTTCTTTGGATTTTACGTCCTCTCTATAACTCGTAAGGTGTTTCTAAAACACTTTTCGAGGGAAACATGTTCAATATATACACCGCAGTCCCTACTGCGTGACTCCAAAAAGAACTTGGAAACTAATCATAACTCATCATAGAATGAACCATGTCCAACATGGTTCTATTTCTCCTTTCCGCAACACCATTTTGTTAGGGTGTGCCAGGTGCTAGGGGTTGTGATTGAATTTCGTGCTCTATACCTGGAATTTTAAGTCCATGTACTCACCACCTTGATTTGATCGAAGTGTTTTAATCTTTTTACCTAATTGGTTCTCAACCTCTGTCTTATATTCCTTTAACTTTTTGAGTGTGTTGGACTTATGATGTATTAGGTAAATGTAGCCATACCTTGAATTATCATCAATGTTGCTGATGAAATATTCATACCCTCCTCTTGCTTTAACATTCATCGGATCACAAAGGTCTGATGTACTAGCTTTAAGGGTTCTTTGGTTTTAAGACATTTTCCAATAAAAGATCTTTTGGTCATCTTACCCTCAAGACAAGATTCACATGGCGGTAAAGAGTTATCTTCTAACTGGTTTAGAAGTCCACTCTTAACCAATCTCTCAATCCTAATAAGATTAATGTGACCTAGTCTTAGGTGCCAAAGATAGCCATTTGGAGAAATTTTCCTTTTCTTATGATGAGTTTCAGCTATTTTAAACATCTCTATATTTAAAACGGTTTTTACCTCAGTCGGTTTTAACACTTATAAGTTATTCTCTAGATTTTCAGAACATATTATATTACCTTTTGAGATAATGAACATTTCATTATATTTAAAAGAAACTTTGTAATTTTGTTCTAGCAAACATGAGATAGAAATTAAATTCCTTTTCATAAAAGGAATGTAATAAAAATTTTCAAGTAAAATGTGTCTATCTCCAATAAATAACTTTATATCTTCCACTGCTTTAGCCAAAACAACCTCTCCAGTCCTTACCTTAAAGGTTGCTTCGCCTTCTGTACGTTGTCTCCAGCAACTACTTTCCTGAGAAAAAGTACATATATGATTAGTGACTCTTAAATCCATTATCCAGGTTAACTTATCATTTTCCACCAAGCACGTCTCAATGACAAGTAAATAATATTTACTTTATTGTGCGTTCTGGTGAGTATTAGAATTGGGAGATAGAGGATATTCCTCTGTTAAACATAGTCTAAATGATCAACTATTGGTATAGTCGATTTCCATGTTGATTTACCGTTAAAAGTGTTAGAAGCGAGTAAATTTGAAGAATTCAACATGCTAAAATTATAAACAAATTCTGGTTTGTGAATTGCTTCTAAACCCAATAAAATTTTAGCAAAGTAATAATATACCTAAATTTCATTATTTTATTTGCAAAGATACTATAGTGAGTCAGAATAAGTGCTACCGATGGGCAGTCAAATACTCCTTCACTAAAGAAAGAGATTCTTGACTAAATACTATCTCCATAATAACTCATATTCCAATCGTCATTTAGCTACCATTTTCGGTCAAGAACTTACTAACACAATATGCTATAAGTGTAACCTTCCATTTTTAGATCTCAGATATTAGCGGCCCCAATGATTCTACCGAATTAGAGAGTCAAAATTGGGAAACGACCTAAGAAATCCTATCCATTTCTAGAGTTTGAGTTATTCCGAATCCGATGTTAAAACCCTCCGAGGGCATGGCCGTCGTTAAACGACTAGCAATGGCCGCTAAAAGCTAACCAACAAGTGCAACATAGGAATCTCATGGTCTAAACCAACGAAAGAGACCACGGGACACGTTGACACATATTCTTCACCCACTTACTAGGAACTACTTCCTCCATTCACCATGATCTTGATCCATGTGAACAATTTCCAAATGGAGGTAACTTCCAGGGTGACACGAAGCGTCATATGAATCTCATGTGAACTTTCTAGAGACATGAGAGTTGAAATCAACATATCACATACTTGATTTTCTAATGAACAACTTCTCCTTATTTACCTTGATCTTTATTCATGCAAATTTTAGGGTTGATGCCATAAATCTCATAGGGTCCTATAATTTGTAAACATTATTGAACAAACTCAATATGTTTTTAAAAAAATATATGATATTTTATTCATTATCTATAAAATATATGATATTTTATTTGCATTAACCACAAACCAATAAACTAACATCCAAGGATAACTTTGTAACTTAAACATGTATGTAGAGACATACGGGTGGATCATGTTTAAGTGATCACCTAAATGGTTTATAGTAGATGGATAAGGTTGGGTACCTTATCCTGGTGACACTATGAGTATGGCCTGCTTTGTAGGTGTTACAATTGTTGTAAAGTGCTACAAATGATCTGATTCTAATCATTCATGTAAAGAAATGTGAGTGGGGATATTCTATACAAAGGAGTTTGTATAAGACCAGACCACGAAATGTTTAGTCTCATTATATAATATCGTTCATAATAGAGACTTACATTTCACTAGGATGGCCATAGGTAACATGACCTGAATCCTGAGTGAATTGTTAACTTCTACCTATGAGGGTGGTTGTAAGGGTGAGAGTGGCCAGATCGCTGCCTAAACAAGCCTACCATTTTAGGGATTCGTCTAATTGGGGAGCTGGGAACACAACTACACAAGATGGAATTCACTCCTTACCTGAGGCAAGGGTAAGTAGATAAATTGCTCCCTTGAGGGCTGATTCCGGGTCTTGAACAATGTGGCATCTGTTGAGATTGGTGTCCTAATTCTCCCGAAGTCTCGTATTTTTGTAAAGATACACATTGTCTAATGAATCAAATAAATGTTATTTAATTCTAGCATTTACTCATATCCAATAAACAAAGCTTCTTGGTTATCTTATGTCAACTTAAGCATGTATATGTGATATACAAGTGGATCATGCCTTGAGTGATAACCTAAATAGGTCTGTAGTATAAGGATTAAGGTGAAATACCTGATCCTATTGACACTACAGATATGGCTCGCTTTGTAGAGGTTTGCAAGTGTTGTAAACTACTACAGATGGTTGATCCTGACCATTCATGTGGAGACGTGCGAGCGGGGGTGTCCTATACAAAGAGTTTGTATAAGACCTGAACCACGAGATGACTAGACTCTGTATATAACATCGTTGATACTAGAGACTTGCATCTTACCTAAATGACCATAGGTGACACGACCTCAATCCTGAATGTTTTGGGAACTCCTGCTTTTGAGGGCAGTCCTTTGATTAGTATGGGTGAGAGTGGCCAGATTGCCAACTCAACATGCCTACCTTTTTGGGGACTTGTCTGATCTGAAAGCTGGGAACTCAATCCACAAGATGGAATTCACTCTTTTCCTGAAGAAAGGATAAGCAGGGATAAGGAGAGAATCTCCCGTTTTGGCAGATTCGGAAAGGAAGTATGGTGTTGAGAATGACCTAATAGGTATTGAAAAGGACAAGGAGCTATAAGTCAACATAGGGTAGGAAGGAAGAAGCCAAGACTTGTGATTAGTATGGATGATAGATCAAGGTTAAGGCATCCTACCGGGCTGGTAGCTGGTACGGGTAAAACCCTTATGTACGAATTATGGTAAGCATCTTCGAGGGACATGTTGTAAAGGGAAAAATGTATGTTTCTGGTATGGATATGTAGGACATTACAAGGAGGAATGCCCAGCTAGGTCGAGGAGTTCAGATAAAACACGACAGGAATTTACAGATATAAAGAAGGAAAATGAGAAAGGAAGTGGGAAGCCCTCAGTATCAAAGCGGGTTTTAGGAAGTGTCTTACCGGGAGGCAAAGGAGTCACCTAATGTTGTGAATGGTAAAGTAACTTAAGGTGTCAATATATTTATGAACTAGTTGCTTATGGTACTATACCTTTATTGTTACTTAGCATGTCGCACTGCTTGTAAGAAAGATTGTGGAGGGCATGTCCCTAAATGGTTGTTGTAAGAACTAGTTGCTTGAGGTAGTGGTTGATAAGTATGGTTATGAAGTGATTCCATTAGATTTCATGGAATTGATGTCACTCTAGAGCATGGATTCTCCAAATAAATGTTACAACCATATTACTTGATTGAAGGATGGATAATGTTTGAGAAATCTGGTAAGCAAGAGATAGTATTTGTGAGAAGCAAAGGAATACTTCAGGAAGCTTAATAATAGCAGTAAAGGCTAGGAAGCTACTAAGTTAAAGGTATGAAGCCTATTTGGCCATATCACGGTTTCATAGGATGATAAGATGAAACTTAAGGATGTACTAATTATACAAGAGTTCCTAGATGTTTTCCCTGAAAAGTTATCAGATTTACAATCTGACTGGGAAGTTGAGTTTACTATCGATTTAATTCCAGATACAACACCTACTTATCATGTACCATTAAGCGTGGTGCCAGAAGAACTTAGGGAGTTGAAAGTTCAGTTACAGGAATTAATAAATAAGAGTTAAAACAGATCCATGTGTCACCTTGATGACATATTGGTGTATTCAAGCAGTGGGAAAGATATTGGGAACCATTTGAGGATAGTTTTGCAGATGCTGCGAGAAAAGCAGCCATATGCCATGTTCAGCAAATGTGATTTTTGGTTAGACCAGGTTGTATTTCTTGGTTATATGGTCCTAGCAGCGGGAGTGAGTGACTCTAAATGCTTTAAAAGTTTTAAGTAAATTGCTAAAGCTTATGAATGTTTAGCAATGTATGATCATTGAAAGTTATTAATGATAACTATTCTCAAATAGTTACCAAATAACGAACCTCACATCAATGTTGTATATATACTATGCTTTACAATGATCATGAGGATGCGTTAGTAAGGAATGCGTTTGGGCAACTAAGTTGTTAAGAGATAAGAATATGCAAGCAAGTAAGTATAAATAGCTCAGTACTGAGGTACACGAAGAAGGTACTGGAGCTTAGACTAGAATATCAATAACTCAGTACAGAAGTACATATAGAAGGTACTGAGGCTTTGCATTAGAATTTGAATAGCTCGATACCGAAGGACACGGAGAAGGTATCTGAGCAATAGTACCTAAGGCATGATGGTATTTGAACTAGAATTGTGCAAATAAGGGAAAACTGTGATTGACAGTGTTGAAAACACTCCATTATATCCATAAATTGATGTTGAGGGATTGAGTAAAAATTCTCTCTCAACTAAGAATGCAAGTTATCATTGTAAGAAGAGAACCAGAAGAGTTCCTTCCCAGTTAAGTGGTAACGCAGCAAAGAATGTTTGGGGGTGAGCAGAACGGCCACTATAGACTAATAGACTAAGGCATAGTTTAGCAAAATAAGAAAAGTGCTATGTGATGTTCCTTTTGTCAACAAGTGAAGCCTAGAAGGCAAAGGCCGACAGGGTACTCAATCCACTACTAGTACCTTAGTGGAAGTCGGTATACAAGTAAACATAGACTTTTCACTGGAAATAGAATGTATAGCACGTTTGTTCAGAGGTTGGTGGCAAACGTTAAGTCTATTCTAGTGAATTCAGAGGAAGGGGTGTAATCTAGAGGAAGTCTTAGTCAGATTACTCCTAAGAGGAGGAATAAAATGAGAAACAGCGAGCTCAAAGTGTACCAAGGGTACATTGAGTATAAATGTAAGGAATAAAAAGGTTAGCAGAAGAGAAAAAGAAAAATGTTCAGATTTACTGATGTTCTAGGTAATAACTGGAAGTTTGAATTGTAATTGAGCTAGGGACTGGTACAGTCAAGAAAACCTTATGTATACAGTATGGTAAGCCATAGCTTGGGAAATTTTATAGTACAAAGAATGTCTTTCCTCAAGTGTGGATAGAAAGGACATCTTAAAAAGAGTGCCCTCGGTTAGGTCGAGAAGTCTAGTTGACACAATATGAAAGAGTAACCAGAGAAATGTGACAAATACAATGAACTATGATGATCAAGTTGTTCATACATACCAGTATTATTTAATATGAACAAAGTTAATATCAGAGTAGCATAGCGAAAGCGTAGTAAAAAGGAAAAGAAGAAGGTTGTAAAGTTTACAGCTAAAGGATGTTGTTAAAGCCCAAGTTATAAGTAGGTTCGACCAAATTTTGAGGACGAAATATCTTTTGGGGGAAGAATTTGTAATGCTCGAACCCTAATTATTTTAAGTAAGAGAAAGTAATGAGACGTCCCTTAATGAGTTGAATGAAGCCATGACTAAGGAAGGATAAAGGGTGGAAGCATGAAGAAATAAGCTTGTGCAAGCTACGTGTAAACCCCGAAATCTAAGTTCCTAAACAAGTATGTTTCGCCAAAGGAATGATATATTCAATATCATATAAGTGAAAATCCATGCAAATTATAGAGGTTGAGGAGAAAGGAAAAGAAAAGCGTATTAAATAAAGAAACTCACTTATTGGCTTAGGCTGAGTCATTAGATATGAGTTGACACGGCGAATTATCCTTGAATTTGGGAGGCGACAGGAAGATTAAAAAGGAAAAGGAATTTCGAAAGTTTGGTTTTGGCAATCTACATGAACAAATTTAGTGAAATCGGTGCCATTTGAAAGCTGAGAGAATCTAATTTTCAAAGTTGTCTTTTCGGAGAAAGATAGCAGGAGAAGAAGAATGGAAAGTGATGAAATTATAGGAGGGACAGAATCTTTGGTTAATCAGGGCCCAAGGTGAAGATTGGGAGCTCTAGGCCAAATTATAAGAAATTTCTGGCAAATATTTTAAGGTAAGAAATTTAACTCAATTTTAAACATGTTTGTAGAAGGAAGTTTCGAAAGAGGTCTGGATTTTGAGTTATGAATTTTTAAATTTGTAATAGAGAACCTATGCATAAGCAGAGAGGTGCTTGAGAAGAACAAGCAAATAGCTCACAGTGGAGATTATAGCGAGAATTTGTGAAGAAGATCTCGCTAACGAAGGAGATCTCGCTAATTTTGTGAAGATGATCTCGCTCTAGAGAGGAATCTCACTAGAAATTGGGCAGGTATCGCTGGTGTCGCTGGTGAGTGGGTATTGTTGGTGTCGCTGGTGGCTAAGTATCGCTAGTATCGTTGGGGGGCTGAGTATCACTGGTAATGAGATCTCGCTCAAGGTGATCTGCTTAAGGTGATCTCGCTGGTCTCGCTCAAGGTGATCTCGCTCTAGGGGATCTCGCTGGTGTGGCTTATGGAGATCTCACCAGTAGAGCCGTCTGTATAAAATTCCTTTAATAAATGAATTAATTAAGATATTTTACTAGGAATTCTCAGTGGTTTAATGGGGAAATATGTCCTTTCAGGCCAAGAAGAGCTAGGGGAAGCATGTAACCCATTAAGAGGCCAACAAGTTGTGAGTGACTATGTGATGAATTAATGTTTTTAATGATTTAGAAATTATGATTTCTTTAAAGTTATTCTCATGCTAAGTGTATAGATGAAGTGCCAAGCAGCGTAACTGTGGAACTGTTTCTCATGCTATGTAAAGCATGTTTTCCATGGAATTGATATGATTTAAATATGTTATATTTTCCAAATGCTTTCAGCATGTTTAAGTAACTTTATTTTTATGATAAACTAGTATGATGGATGAATTAGTATGATGATCTGAGCACTAATCTTTAGTGTTCAACTGAATGTTGTGACTAGTTACGTGATGGATACTGAAGGAGAATGAGAAGGTATCCTTTCAATTAAATGTTTATGACTAGTTTTACTTAAAACGAGGTACCGAAGGACACTTGAGAAAGTACCTGGCCAATTTGATACCGAAAGACTTTTGAGAAGGTATCCAGCCAAATTGATACCGAAGAACATATGAAAAGGTATCTAACCAATTTGGTACCGAAGGACACTTGAGAAGGTACCTAGCCAATTTGATACCGATGGACTTTTGAGAAGGTATCCGGCCAAATTGATACCGAAGGACATATGAGTAGGTATCTTAGCAGCTCGATACTAAAGGACGTTTGAGAAGGTATCTGAGGAGAAGTACCTGAGGATACTGAAGGACAATGAGAAGGTATCCTAGTCAAGTACATAAGATACGATGATACTCAGTTATAACCACGTGCACATAGGTAATACAACGTCGAGGGATTGAGCAAAAGAGTTCTCCCCGACTAAGGTTGACGTTGAGGGTTAGAACTATTAGTTCACTCTCAACTAAGGATAAAGGCAGTCATATATTCTTCTAGGCTAGAAGGATAGTTTGAAATTTCTAATGCTTGTGAATGTTTATCAACGCTTGATGTTTACTAATGTATGAGTTTTCCAAGTATGTTTTTCATGTCTAACGCATGCTAGTGGTTTTACAAGCTAGTTTAATATTTTTTTTAATCCAACTTATTTCACAAAATATGAAGCATGCGTTAGAGTTAAAGCTTTGGTTGAATGAATCTTGACGTACTATGTTTTAAATACCTAAAGTTGCCAAAGTTCATGCGTTGGTATTTCTAAACATAATAAGTAGGGATACTGGTAGGGAAGGTATCTGAATAGATGTGCCTAAGGTGTTGACGGTACATAACAAACTCCATGTATATGTAGGTAGGTCTGAATGAGAGGTCGAGGTATAGGTCTTTTGGCCAGTAATAGACGGTGGTAGCTAGAGCGGTGTATGCTCGTTCTCAACTAGGATGTAATGATGATTATTGATGTACAAAAGTTGTTATCAAAGTTTATGTCTTAGGGATGTTGCTTGAGATGCCATCGGTATATTTAAAGAGATCGATGTAGGAATCTCTTCTAGCCATAGTTTAATGTGAACAGGTTGAAGTAGAGGACTTATCTGGCCATGGCTTGATGTTGGGAATTAGAGCAGTGAATGTTCATTCTCAACTAAGATTTAGGTTTCAGATACATTGGTTTAAAAGGTTTTAAGTACACGTCTTCTTGATATACCTTAAGTTCCAGCATTATGTTTTCAAGCTTTCAATTTAAGTATGAGATTTACGTTTTATTAAGTCACTCACTGGGCTTCTAGCTCACGTTTTCAAATGTTTTCATTTCCAGGTAGCGGTTAGTTCCTAGAAGACTTTTTTGCTGCTGCTCTGCCACACAAATAATCAGGTTGAGGAAAGCGGAATTGAAGACCTATATTAGCTAGTACACATGTATATGTCTAGTGACTAGTATTCTTAATGGGGCTCACTAGGTGGTAATATCCATGTATAATCAAGGTTGCAGAACCCTATAGTGTAAATGTATTAAGTTCTGAGTTAATATGTATGTATTCAGGGTTTGAGTATTAGTTAACAAGTAAAATAGGCAGTAAAGGCTAGCAAAAGGGTTGGTAACTGCTGCAGTCACTATTCCGTCCAGGTTAGGAGGGTAATCTGGTGTGGGGTGTGACATATTTTGATTATATATGATAAATCGGTTTGAGGTATGAGATACATCTAGTGGAGGATTGATGTAAATGAGATTTACATTAAATACCATGAAATAGAGAAAGAACTACGGTTTATATGTTTCATGAGATGAAATATTAAAACTATAAGTTATAAATATAATATGATAAGTTGGTTATCATTTATATTTATAATAATATTAATTATTGGATAATTAATTCTTTTTATTTAATAACCAATTGAATGGGTGGTTATTGGATTTTTCATGATAACCGTGAGATAAAAAGATGGTTTTCCTATTTTTCGTAACTGTTGAAAAATTTCTCATAAAAGTTTTTGAGATTTCTCTCGGCAAAAAGGATCTCACGGAGTTGTCAAGTAAACATAGATTTACTAAACGACAGCTTGGGCGAGTTAAACGATCATGCAGTGGCGAGCTAAACGATCCTACAGTATTTTCTAAACGATCGCATAGCTTTTGCTAGACGTTGCCCAAAGTAAACGATCGTATAGTGTCTGTAGGCGACAGACCGAGCTAAACGATGAGCTAAATGATCGCATAAATTTTGCTAGACGATCGCTTAGCTTTAGCTAAACGATTGGGCATCGACCTATATGATAGGTCTCCGCCATCTCCCACTTGCCCAGCCGTGTACACGATCGGTGTTTCCTCCTTCGTCTGCCTCTTTCCAAGTCCAAACAGAGCCCACCCTCTGGATTCTCACACCGAGAATACCAAGGTAGCCTTGTTGGTGGTGTCATACTTAACTCGACACCGTCGAGGTGCTATATAGGCCATTTTTGCTATTGCTGAGGAGTTCGTGGCCGAGGTGATCATTGAGGACGAGCGCAAAGTGTTCATGGTGTGTCGCCATTATGTAGATCGAGCGTTCGAGGTTATTGTTGTTCGAGCGGTTGTGCGCAAAGGAGTGTGGAGACAAATCTTCAAATATTCGTAGATTTTTCTCTTTGTTTATTTGAGTTTTCACACTGTAATTTCTATATTAATTGTATAACCGCATGTTGTGTAGTCGATTGTAAATATATTTTTCATTCATGATTGTAATTTGGAATGTTCTTTTTTCCGTTGCTCATGGAAATCTCAAGCCCGATTTCCTTCAGTGCCACACCTTCACCTGGCTCGAGAGAGGTTTAGTCATAGTTGGACTATAACCTATTGTTCATTAGAGGGATCAGTGGTACCTAAAGAGTTAGATGTAACTATAGGGGCAAAACGGTAATTTGGCCCAGATGTACTTACGACCAATTTGTGAAGGGTCATCATACTATTGATTGGTTATATCCAATGGACAGAGAAATATATCTGTAGTGCGAAGAGTGTTGATGTCTGTCTTTAGTGGAGTACCTAACAGTTAACGGATGGTGAATCATGTAATTAAAGAGTTTAATTAATTATCCATGTACCGTTGAAACTTCAAGCTACAGGTCCATGAGGTCTCCTTGGTAGCTCAATAGAATTAATTGAGAATCAGTTTTTTAATTAATTTGAATTGTTTAATAGAGGGATTTAATTATATATGATATAACTAAGTTGATTCAATTATATGTGATATAATTATCATAATGTATTTGATACATTATAGCTTAATGGGAAGAAATAAATAATTGATTGAGATTTAAATATAGTTTCTATGAATTGGATTCATAGTTGTTAAATTTAATATAAATGTGATTTATATTAAACGACATATAAAAGAGAAAAGAAACTATAGTTTATATTGTATGTGATTAAATATTAGAACTATAGGTTATATGTTATATTTGATATAACATATGACTTAATATATATATAATATGATAAGTTAATTATCATATTTATATTTATATTATTATTATTTTAATAATGAGGAAGGAAGTTCTTTTCTCTCCACCCACGTAAGTGAGTGGTGGTTATTTTTGGCAAGTAGAATAAAAGAAAAAGTTTCTTCTTCTTCTTGGTTAGTTAATCGATTTCAGAAAGTGAGAAAACAACATAAGAGTTCTATGTGTTTGTTTTCGAGTTTTTAGAACATCCTCAATCCTACCAAAATAGCAAGAGCCCACCGCTCATGTTCTTCCCTTGGGAATACCGAGAAAACATTCATGGTAGTGTTCGTTCTTGTTCGAGGTTATTCTTGAAGAAAGTCTTCAAGGAGTTCGTGAACTTTTCAAGGGAAATCGTAAAAGAAGATCTTCAAAGGTGAGGTTTCTTAAACCTTTCATTAGCATGTTGTAATTTATAATTAAATGCATATCTTGTTTCTTCTTTACTGTAAAAATTTATATTCAATGAAAAATGGAATTTGGTCGATCCGCTCCCACTCAAGGTTCTCTTCCCAAAAAGTTCCTTCAAGAAACACTTTCTGAATGGAGATCACTTCTAGGGTGACAAGAAGCATAGTATGAATCTCACAGTGTGAACTCTTTTTGGGACGTGAGAATTAAAATCAAAACATTGTATATTTGATTTTACTGTGAACAACTTCCCCTATTCACCTAGATCTTGATTCATGCAAACACTTTCTGAATGGAGGTCAATTCCAAGGTGAAACGAAGTGAAGCACGAATCTTGATGTGAACTCTTAGGGACATGAGATCTAAAAAACAACATATTGTATATGTTATTAATCTCCCACTGAAGTGTTCTAATAACATATCATATATGTTATGAAATTCCTACTGAAGAGTTCTAACAACATATCATATATGTTACTAAACTCCCACTGAAGTGTTCTACTTGTTTTTTGGGTAAATCTTTACTTAGGAATGTTCTGGCTTATTAAACAACCTAAGTCTATGTGGTTTATCCAAGTACAACACTTATAATTGGATTTAACCTACGATATCTGGGTGGAAAACCAATTTTAACACCTCACACTGCTCACGTGTGCTCATAAAACCGGTTAACAATGCTCAATTATTCGGCTATAATCCCTAGGTAGGAGGTGTTTTGTAGACCGTTAACCCCAGCCTTAGACAAAATTATATACTGGTTGAGTTTGTAACCATATTTTACAAGATGTCGGCCTATTTTAACTATTAAAACAGATGGTTAACCTACATAAGCATGCAACTTATCTTTGTTATGGATTTCAATATCTAATCCAATTTTATAACAACTTATAAAATAATAGACAAACATTGCATCCATAACATGCTTTTATATAATGATTATATAAACATTCATTCCATGCATTTAATATAACAACTTATACCAAAAGTCATGGAATCTTACACATGCATACTATACATTACTTGCAATGCATGCTACATGTAAAACCCCAACCTAGATTAAAACATGAGTCAAGTAGCCATGTGGGTTAAGAAGTTTTAAAAGAAGGCTAGGCTAAGGAAGCCAAAATTTACTAAGCATGTGAGCTTAAGGGGGGGTTTGATATTTGAGTTAATGTGGATTTATAGAGAAATGGGAAAAGGATAAGGAAATAAAGAGGAAAAAAATGCTTAAGTATTGAAGACTTGGCTCTTGGGTGTTTATAAGTTATGAAGGAACTCCTTGAAGGAGTTCCTTGAGTGGAAGCGGATCGTCCAAATTCTATTAATTATTGAAAACATAATTTACAGTAAATATACAAAATATGCATTCAAAATAAATTACAATATGCTTGATACAAGAAAAAGTGTTTAAGATACATTACCCTTGAAGAACCTTTCTCTTTACATATTCCTCGAACAATCACAACCCTCGAACAGAAACAACAACTCTTGAAGACCTTCAAGATATTCTTGTACCAAACAAAGTGGACACTACCACAATGAGACTTTGGTATTCTCGGGGTGAGAACCCAAGAGTAGTGGGCTCTGACTATTTTTGTTGGGAGGGATAGTTTGAGTGGAGGAAGGAGATTGAGAGAACACAGAACTTTTCTGCAAATCTCAATAGCAATATTCAAGTCATAGAGGAAGAAGAAAAAAATCACTTTTTTTTTTATTCCTCTTGCCACAAAAACAATAACCACCCAGTAAGGTGGTTGGAGAGAAAATAGGGAAGTAATTATTGAAAATAATAAAATAACTTATCATGATATAACATATCCTATAGTTTTAATATTGTATCATATATAATATAAACTATAGTTTCTTCTATTTTTTTATGGCATTTAATATAAATCATATTTATATTAAATTTAATAACTATGAATCATATTCATAGATAATATATTTGAATCTCATTCAAATATTATTTTCCTCCAATTAAACTATAATGTATCAAATACATTATGACAATTATATCACATATAATTGAATTATCATATTATATTTATATTAAATTATATATTATATCATATATAACATATAACCTATAGTTTTAATATTGTATCGTATATAATATAAACTATAGTTTCTTCTCTTTTCTTATGGTATTTAATATAAATCATATTTATATTAAATTTAACAATTATGAATCATATTCATAGATAATATATTTGAATCTCATTCAAATATTTATTTCCTCCAATTAAACTATAATGTATCAAATACATTATGACAATTATATCACATATAATTGAATTAACTTAATTATATCATATATAATTAAATCCCTCTACTAATTTGAACAATTCAAATTAACCCAAAAACTGATTCTCAACTTATAATTAATTAAACTCTCTAATTACATTATTCACCATCCGTTAACTGTTGGGCACTCCACTAAAGACCAACAGCTGCACTCTTCATACTACAAATATATTTCTGTGTCCATTGGATATAACCAATCAACAATACGATGACCCTTCATAAATTGCTCGTAAATACAGTTGGGCCAAATTATCGTTTCGCCCCTATAGTTACATCTAACTCCTTAAGTACCACTGATTCCTCTAATGAACAATATATCATACTTCTACTATGACTAAACCCCTCTAAGGCACGGAGAGGGTGTAACACCACATTGTTCAAGACCTAGACTCAACTCTTAAGGGAGCAATTTATCTACTTACCCGTGCTTTGGAGAAGGAGTGAATTCCATCTTATGTAGCTGTGTTCCCAACTCCCCAATCAGACGAATCCCCAAAATTGTAAGCTTGTTGAGTCGACAATCTGGTCACTCTCACCCACACAAATCAAAGGACCACCCTTATAGGCAAGAGTTCACAACTCACTCAAGATTTAGGTCATGTTACCTATGGTCATACTGGTGAAATATAAGTCTCTATTATGAACAGTGTTATATAATGGGACTAAATTTTTCATGGTCCAGTCTTATACAAACTTCCTTGTATAGAATATCCCTGCTCGCATGTCTAATACATGAATGATTAGGATCATATCATTTGTAGCATTTTACAACAATTGTAACACCTACAAAGTGGGCCATACTCGTAGTGTCACCAGGATAAGGTACCCAACCTTATCTATATACTATAGACAATTTAGGATATCACTTATACTTGATCCACCTATATATCTCCACATACATGTTTAAGTTACAATGATAACCTTGGATATTAGTTTATTGGTTTTTGGTTAATGCAACTAAAATATCACATATATTTATAGACAAAGTGAATAAAATATCATACATTATTAATCACATAAGAGTTTATTCATATAATGTGAACAAACTACAGAACCCTACGAGATTTAGGAAATCAACCCCAACAAGTTAGCCTAGTAAGAAGAAATTTTGGCTAAGAGTTGGACGTGAAAAGGGCGAGTAAGCATCGAGTGAAAGCCAGAATGCATGATCGAGGAAGAAATCAAGCATCAAATAAAGGCCATTATGAATCGAGTAAAGGTTTTCGTGCATTGAGTAAAGGTTACCGTGCATCGAGTAAAGGCCATCGTAGGTCATCATGCATCGAGGTAAAGGTTACCATGCATCGAGTAAAGACCATCATGCATCGAGTAAAGGCCAACATGCAGGCCATCATGCATCGAGTAGAGGCCATCGTACATCGAATAAAGGCCATCGTGCATCGAGTAAAGTCCATCGTGCATCAAGTGAAGAACATCAACATCGAGGAAGTGTTTGGTTGCATGCAAGGATGGGCGCAAAGCGTTGAATGTAGGAGCACTGGGCGTACGTTGAACCATGCAACTGGTGGGCATGTGTTGAGGCTGGAAGCTATGCAATGAGAATAGATTGATGCATATAAAAAGAGAACTTAGGCAAGAGGCTTGTGCAAGCATTGACACAAGAGCTATCTAAGGTGAGCATTGGTATGCATTATACGTTGGGGTGGACGCATAGTATGCGCAAAATTTGGTTGTCTTTTAAAAGAAAGTGGATGCATATAGTGAGTAGGAAGCTAAACAAAGTGCTAAGTATGGTATGCTAACCTAAGTCAAAGCAATAGTTGGAGATGAGGAAGTTTCAAATGCATACCAAGGGTGAGGGGATGCATAGGACTAGTAAGGATAGTGGTTTTTGGTAAGGGTAAACGCATGGAGAAAAATTTGGGATGTATTATAGCTTGTAGAAATATAAGTTATTGCAGCTTTTTACTTAGCATTATGAGGGTTGATGAGCAGAACATGCGTTAATATTACTAAGAATTCATGTGGAATAATGAACTTGCGTTGATCAGCACTAAAAATCCCCACTAATCCTAACGTTATCTTGCATCGAGATGTTTATTTTTTAGGTCTTGTAGTAGTCGAGCGCATGCGTTGATCCCAAACCATCGCAAAGTTGATTACATTCGTTGATCTTAGTGAAGACAAGTTGGTCGCATGAAATGCCGCAACTACAGAGTGATAGCCATGATAAAAGGTATGATCCCAAAGAGTAGGTGGGATGGGTTGATCGTACAGAAGAAGCAAGTATTATGAATGCATACCTACCGCATTAGAAAGGCAGTGATTCATATCGGGATTATCAAAGCTCTCGGCATTTGAGCTCTATAAATAGAGTTTTAAAGCCCAAATTCAATCATCCGGGACTTATGCCTTGGGCAGATTCCTGTGATCACAGACAAGAGCATGAGCAAGAAAGTCTTTGAGAGTTCTTCACTTGAAACACATCTGATGGAAGCAAGAGATTGCCTACATCTAGCCATCCATCTCTCTTCTCATCTTTGTATTGTATTACATTCTGGCTTAAAACATTAATACATTTTGAAATCAATGCATCTCTTTAATTCCTTCAACATCATCTTCATCATCTTTTTCTACTTTATCATTTTTTTTTCATCGTAATGAGTTAAGTGCAGATTGCTGGACTTATTGCATACTCAATCATGCGGCATAGAGATATGATGTATGTAAGAAACTATCTAGAGGTGTGCATTGCGCAAGTATAGTGAGTCAATTCTGTTTGCTTAGTGCGACGCTATCACAATGTTTGTCTATGAGCAGAATAGCTATAACCAACTGCCTGAGAGGGCAAGTAGTGGAACTCACTAAGCAAAGTAAGCAGTGGTTCTAAAGATAGGAATAACCTTATGCTCAACGCAACCATACGTTATAGAGATATAAGCATGTGGCTAACCACCGAGAGGTGTGTAATGCGTTAATGTAGCGAGCTGGGACTACCTTTGCGACCAAACTTAAGGACTAGGTGAAATTTTCTCCTCCAAAACTCTGCATCTCCATGCAACTTATCGCGCGTTAAAAGTTGTTGCATCTCTATCGATTCTCATAGTCAAGCATCAATTATTTAGTCTGTTTAGCTAGGAGTAGGAGTACCGCATAGTAATCGACTTCTTTCTTTTTATTTTTATTCTTCGCCTCAAACGCATTACTTTACAATCATATTTTAGTTGCAAGTCCCCGGGTTCGACCGTCGGATCATCCTGAGAAACTTCTGATCTCGTTATACTTGGCGAGAGAGCAAGAAAACTTGTGATAGGAACACATCATCATTGCATACACGATTAATGCATAATACATATTCTTCAGATCAATGCATGACCATCAACATATATCCATTAACGTAAACTTATTTTTTATTCCTCGCATCAATTTTTTGGCGCCAGAGCTCCGATCGTCAATCAGTGGAAGTGAATAACTCTCAAACACTTTCTTGCTCATGCTCTCATCTACGATCACAGAGATCTGCCCAAGCAGAAGTCCCGGATATTTGAATTTGGGCTTCAAGACTCTATTTATAGAGCTTAAATGCTGACAGCTTTGATAATTCCACTATGAATCATTGCCATTTCTGACATAGTAGGTGAGAATGTCATCATGATCTTATCTCTTTAATACTCCCGAGATATGTGTTCATACATGCTTCTTCTGCAGGATCAATGCATCCCGCCTACTCTTTACGATCATACCTTTTATAATGGCTATCACTCTGTAGTTGCAGCATTTCATCCGACCAACTTATCTTCATTAAGATCAACGCATGCAATCAACTTTGCGATGGTTTGGGATCAATGCATGCCTCGACTACTACGAAAACTAAAATATAAACAGTTTGACGCAAGATAATGCATGATATAGGATTAGGGGAGATTTTTAGTGCTGATCAATGCAAGTTCATTATTCCACATGAATTCTTAGCAATATTAACGCATGTTTTGCTCATCAACCCTCATAATTCTAAGTAAAAGGCTGCAATATCTTGTATTTCTACAAGCTATCAATGTTATAACCTAAGTATGAAGACAAGTTAGTAACATCAAAGCAAAGCCATGCGTCCAAGCCAAGGATCATGCATTAGGAACAAGTTTCCTTGGAAGATCAGGTTAAGTTGACAGCAAAGTATAGTATATAGCTCAACTTAAGACAATTTTGACTAAGTCTAAGTAGGAAGTGGACGACTGAAAACCAAGCTAGAATGGGAGTTTGACACCAAGATAAACCCATGCATTGGACAATTAAGGAAGGGAAACCTATGGTCAGCATGTAAGTAGGAGGTGGACTACATGTGGAGCAAAGAAAAGGCCTACGAACTCTGAAGTTGACACCTTCAAAAGGGTCATGCGTTGGCCAACCTAGTTTGAGGACAAATAGACCCTCAATGCAAGCTAAGTGTCAAGACGAAGAGAAGTTTGAGTGCCTATGAATACCTTGAAGGGGAATAACATTTCTTATCAAAAATTCCTTCTCCCACTTAAAGAGGTAAGGGTAAAAACGAGAGGAAAATCGATAGGAAGGGTCAAGAACTAAGCGTCCAAGAAGCCAACCAGCCGTTGGACTCCTAAGAGCCAAGCATTGGACCCTTGTCTAGGCATTGGCAGGGTGAGCCAGGTGTCCAAGCTTCGTCAGTAGAAAGGCAGCCTTGCATCTAGAACAATAAGGGTTGATTAGGAAGCTTAGTTATCACCTGTTAAGGTTGGTAAGATGAAGTTTAAATCAAAAAGGTATTAAAAGGTTAAATTAGCCTTAACTTTAATAATTTAAGTATAAATCCTTACAGACTTGGGGATCTCAGACAAAGGAAAGAGTTGTTGATTGAGTGTGAGTGACTATTTTAATAAAGCTTTAAATCATGTTTTATGCTTTGAGTTATTTGAAACTCTTGTTTGAATGTTTAAGTTATGGTTTTCGATAACATAGTTCAAAACCATAGTTCTAGTATTAAGTTAAGAGCTCTGCGTGCACGAATGATGAGTGTTATGCATTAAGTAGGTTCCGCCTTAGACAAAGACTGAGTGTGTTGAGTTGGTTGCACATCATTGAACAAAGGTGTGATTATGGTTCCATCTCATTGATTGGGAGTATGGTGTAGTCTACCCCGATAAAATTTGAATACAGGTTTGAAGTATAAGTATCTCATGCTTACTAATATGTTTACAGTTTATCACGTGTTATTTCAGGATGATTGAATTATCATTGTATGTCAGGAAGTCACTCACTAAGCTCGCCAACTTACATTTTAGAATGTTTTCCCCTCCCCAGGTAGCCACATGAGAAGTTCTAGATATTGATCCTGAACCGCCACAAGATGTTAAGATCTGCCACATACCAAAGACCTAATGCTACTTAGTCTTATGCTTAAAACTAGGACTGGATACCGTGAGTGAAGTCTGTAAAATAATACACCAATTTTGTAGAATAGTTAAATTAATCTATTGAGAAACGAACTACTGTATGTGGGGAATGTATCTTATGTTGTATATAAATCAAGACAGATTATAGAATGAGACAATAGATATCACAAAATGGTGGTATTTGTTGTCTCCACACCTCCTTCCAGGTTCAAGAGGGAACTTAGGTGGGGTTATCACACTACATGTTTATCCTATGTTGGGATTTTAAATCTACATGACATACAATATGCACACAATAGATAAACTAAATTAATTCATTCACAATACATAATTAAATAAACACACTAAAATGGACCATTTTGGCATCCTAAGCTACCTAGAAGATACAATTATTAATAATAAGAAGAAACCAACCTCGAATAGCCTTCGAACTCTTCGGACTATCCCGAACCGCTTGAAAAAAGGTTGAACTGCCTTCATAATAACAAAATAGCCTAAAATTGGTTATAACTAGTCAAATCCACTTGAACCGGACCGGTCCAGACCATCTAGTTGAACCTGGGCGTGCGGGTTAAACTCGGGTCAACTAAAGCAGGTGGGGATCACCACCGGGTCAATTGGAGCGAATGGGCATGGGTGCTTGGGCTGGTGCAGATGGCTTGGCGAACGTTGGGCTGAACACGTAGAGTGGGGCATGGGCGCGGGTGGAAGTGGGCTGGGTCGAGCGCGAATCTTTAACTAGGTTCAATCGGGTCGGTCAGATGCGTCGCCGTGTCTAGAAGCTTCCACACGCATCAACCACTTCCTCGCGGGTCAAGTGAATTCTAGGTCGGGTCATCGGATCGTGAACCGGGTATGGAAGTCCATTTCGGGTCTGTGAGCCATTTTTCACCAAATTGAAGTTGTCCTCTTTGTCAGAATCAAGAAATTACAGCCTAATTTCAACTCTAATAACTCTAGTAAATTTACAGACCCTTCGTGACACATTAAAACCCATAAAACACCGAGCAATTACAATAATTATTACAACCCAAGGGGAAAAACGAATGCCAAAACCGAAATTATCCATTTTAGAACACAAGCATTCATCACATGAATCAATACATAAATTAACCAAAAATTGAGTACTTTAAGCATGCTCTGATACTAATTGATGGAATGAACACATGTATAGCGGAAGAAATATGGATCTAAAGTACTCTAATTAGGTTAATTACAAAGATAAGCATGCATGCAATCAAACAAGTAAAAAGGGAAACGAATCCAACCTTTGTAGTCTTTGAATCTTCTCCAAATCAGCTTCAATCTCCTCATGAACAATTCATAGACCACCACGAGAGTCTCCCCAACTATTCAATGGCCTTCGAACAGGATGGTGGAACCCAGTGAGTGACTAATTTGGAGAGGAAAAAAGCTAAAGCTTTGAGAGAGAGAAAAGGGATGAGATTATCACATAATCTCATTGATAATTGGTAGAAATACAACCTATTACAGCTCAAATAAGTAAAACAATGAGAGAAAGCGATGAAAAAATAGGCAATATCATGTCTAATAGCACCAAACTGAAAGGAATTGCGATCGCTAATGTTGATCGCGTAAAAGCGGTTAATTTACCTATTTTGTGTAGGTACAATGCGATGGCGCACATGAAATTGTGATCCAAGGTCACAATGCCACAGCGCGCTTGAAGTTGCGATCACAAGTCATACAATCGTTACAAGTTTCTTAAAAAGTGATCGCATAAAGACCTCGCATCAAGGCGATAGCATAATAAATCATAATAGGACGTAAAGCTGATGACGGTCGATTCCGAATTCAATTGACAAGCCACTAAAAGCCACACTGTAGCAAGTACAATGAACTTTCGGTTACTTTTTAAACGGCGCAATAGAGTAGGGAAATTATTGCCACCCATCATTGCAATCATTAGTAGGAAAAGCTGCTTCACCTTGAAATCTATAAATACCGAATGCCACCAAAGAGGAAGAGATGGACGCACATACATATACATATACATAGAGGACAGAGAGAGCAAGAAGACGAGGCGAAGCCGAGAGAAATCGCTCCCGGACAGATCGAGAGACTGTCGGAAAGCAATACAAAGGAGAGAAGGCCAACCCTTGCAAGAGCAAGAATCCACAAATAGAATAGAGTTGAAGTGATAAAGAGCAGTATACAAGGCCACAGCAAGCAAGACATTGCTTACCGAGCTTGTTATCTCTCATCCATTTGTTATTTTGTATTCAGTACTTTATTTGCAGAAAATGGAAACTTCATTTCGATCTATGTTAAATCTCTCCACACCATGCATGAGTAGCTAAATTTCTGAATGGGCTGAGAGGTACTTAGCAAGCATGACTTAGAATATTCAATTTATGCGATCATCTTGTCTTATGTATGCAACATTCACCCTTTGGACGTACTTGAGAGAGTAGTCTAAAGAAAGAATCTAGACTTGAGAGAGTCATATTAGAATCTAGGCCTGAGAGAGTCGGATTAGATCGCATAAGCTAGAGTAGAAACTTAGAAAGAAGTTCTATCTGCTATTTACACATCGCATGCGTCCTAGAAATAGGAATGGCGGTATGCGGTCATCTTGTCTTATGTATGCGTCATTCATCATTTGGACATACTCGAGAAAATAGTCTAAAGATAGAATCTTGGCTTGAGAGAGTCGAATTAAATCATATAAGCAAGAGTAGAAACTTAGAAATAAGTTTTATCGACTGTTTCGCATATACATCGCATGCATCCTAGAAATAGGAATCATGGAATTCTGCATTGATAAATGTAGTACCGATATTTATGTATAGCATAATCGCATAATTTGTGCACAATCTTGGGAAATGTTAGCTAAACCTCTTCTCAACCCTTTCATCGCATACTTATTGTAAATCTACGCTTTCATCGCTCCGCATTCAACTCCGTCGCATAGGAAAAATCTAAATCAAGACACTATCCACTTCTTTTTCACCACTGCAATAGAATCAAAGAGTTTGTCGCTTATCTACTTAGTAGTCTCTATGTTCATCCCTGGACATACCAGGAACCTAAGAAGGCTTATACTTTGGCTTTGTTAGGAAAACGTGAATGACCATTGCATGACACACATCATCGCATACTCACACCATCGCATCATAATTCTACGCATCAAGTTTTTGGCGTTGTTGTCGGGGACTACGGTATAGATTGTGCTAACATCAAACCTCTTTAATCTTTATAGCTTTCGACCTCTGTTGCATTGCCATTCTTTCGATAAAGAAATAACCAAGCGTCGCATGAGCGAAGGACGCCCTCCTGAGCCCAACTACGACCTAGAGATCGAAAGAAAATTTCACAGAAGACAGAAAGACAGACATCGACAACAAGGAAGAACTCACAGAATGGCTGAACAACCTGAAGAACAAGCCGCAAATGAACATAATATAATGGAAAATCCTATCCTATTAGCAAATGATCGCAATAGACCCATCTGGGACTATGCGTCACCCAACTTGTATGATTTCTCCCCAGGAATTATGAGACCAGCATTAGATGGATAAAGGTTCGAAATGAAGCCAGTAATGTTACAGATGATACAAATAGCAAGATAATTCGGAGGATGGCGTGGTGAAGATCCACAGCCCATCTACGAAGCTTCATTGAAATTTTGTAACAATTTTGTGTTCCCTAACATCTCCACCGAAGAGGTTCAACTCACGCTATTTCCATTTTCACTATGCGATAAAGCAAGAAAATGGGCATACTCCCTCGAACCAGGAGAGATAACTTCATGGGAGCAAGTTGTGGAGAAGTTTATGAAGAAGTATTTCCCTCCTACAGAGAATGCCAGAAGGAGGAAATTAATCACCAATTTTTAAAAAGAAGATGAATCGTTCAATGGCGCATAGGCAAGATTCAAGTGACTAGTGCACGACAGCCCACACAATGGATTGTCGGGTTGCCTCCAAATGGAGACTTTCTATCATGGACTAAATTCTGCATCGCAGACAGCTGCCAATACAGCAGCAGCAGGAGGTCTATTGGACAAAACATATGACGAGGCAAAGAACATTCTTGATCACATCTCGAAAAACCATGAAGATTGGCAAGAAAGCGATCAACAAGTAAAACCCAGAGAAGATAATGCAAGTAATGGTGCCATCGCATCTTTGCAAAATCAGATGAATGCGATGATAAATTTATTACAGGGAGTCGCAATAAACAATCCTGGAATGCAAAGAGGGCAAGTCAACACGATAGAACAGACAAGCACTAGTTGTGCTAGATGTGAAAAATTGTATTTTGTTGAAGAGTGTCCACGAAATCCGTAGTCAATCTACTTTGTCCCGACCAACCCTTTTTCAAACACGTACAACCCCAGATGGCGAAACCACCCTAATTTTGCTTGGAAAAATAACCAACAACAAGGATGTCAACCTATGGCGCAAAGAGAAGGATCACTAGGATTTTTTCAAAGAACTAATGGTCAACAGCAACAACAAACCAGCAGCTCTCAAACACCACCATCATCCTCTCTGGAGAATTTGTTAAAACAATACATCGAAAAAAATGAAACTGTCCTCAAGAGCCAAGCAACGTCAATTCGCAATTTAGAAATCCAGATAGGACAAATTAAGGGATAGCTGAAAAACAGATCACAAGGAACACTACTGAGCTCAACTGAGCTTCCTTGCACCTGGGGAATACAGTGAAAGAACACTGTCAAGCATTCACCCTGAGAAGTGGAAAGGAAACAGTGGAAGTTAGGAAGGAACCTAGTAGGACCGATTCGAATACGATGGAATCAAAGAAACCGTTGAACGCAAACTGAGTCAAAGGAGCACAAAATTATAGAACCTAAAGATGCGATCACCTCTAAGCCTCCAGACCATGGAACAGTGAAAGTACAGCTACCTTCATTCCCTCAAAGACTGAAAAAGAAGGAAAACGATGAAGGTCAGTATCATCGCTTTCTAGAAATATTGAAACAACTACACATCAATATTCCATTTACAGAAGCGATAAAGTAGATGCCGATGTATGCCAAGTTTTTTGAGGATATGGTTTTGAGGAAAAGAAGCATAGGAAAATTCGCCACGGTGGCATTAACACAAGAATAAAACACTATAATCCCACCAAAGATGCGTGACCCAAGCAGTTTCATAGTACATTGCTCAATAGGAGGGATCTACATTGGTCAAGCATTATGCAATCTTGGGGCAAGCATAAACTTAATGCCCTTTTCAGTCTTCAAACAATTGAATGTAGGTCAGCTGACACCCAAACCGGTGACCTTTTAGCTTGCAGATAGGTCCTTGGTACACCCTGAAGGAAAATTGAAGGATGTCTTGGTCACAATCGATATATTCATTCTACCTACAGACTTTATCATTCTAGATCATGAAGCGGATAAAGATGTGCCAATGATATTGGGACGACCATTCTTGTCTACTGGTCGTGCTCAAATAGATGTGCACAAGAGAGAAATCACAGTGAGTATCAATGGAAAGAAGCTCAGGTTTAATATTATCATGGTAATGAAGTTCCCAAAAGATGAAGGCTTATCAGATTCCGTCGATGAGCACACTTGCGTTGAAGATTGAGGGTTCAAAAAAGAAAATGAAGAATGAGAGGATGCGGCAGCATCCTTAGAAACCTGTCATGTAATAACAGAGACAGTGAATAATGAAGAAAAGTTGAATTTGAATGAAGAAAGAAAAACATAGAAACCCTCCTTAGAGCAACCACCTACACTGGAGCTGAAAACACTACCAAATCACTAAAAGTAAGTTTTCCTTGGCCAGAATGAAACCTTGCTAGTAATCATAACCACTGCGTTACTGGAAGAAAAAAGAAACTACACTGCTCAGTATTCTAAAGAAATATATTAAAGCAATCGGATGGACGCTCGCAGATATCAGAAGTATTAGCCTGATATACTGCATGCATAAAATTAGGCTGGGAGGAAAGAAAACTTCAGTTACTCGAGCTGGACGAATGGAGACTACAAGCGTATGAAAATGCCAAAATCTACAAAGAACGCACGAAGCGTTGGCATGACAAGTGACTGTGTGAATAGAATCTCCAGGCAAGTCAGAAGGCCTTCCTGTTCAATTCTAGGCTACGACTCTTTCTGGAAAAATTGAAATCGCGATTGTCCGAACCATTCATAATTAAAGAAGTATTCCGGCACGGAGCGGTAAATTGACAACCGAAGATGGGACCAACGCATTTAAGGTAAATGGACAAAGAGTCAAGATGTATCATGGAGGAGATTTCCAACGCAAGAAAACCTCCGTGGACCTGAGGAATACAGAATGAAGAAGAAACGTGTAGTCCCTGCGTTGATAAGCGACACACATTCATCAAGGACGAAATATATCCTTTTTTGAGTATCCTTCTTTTTGTTTTTCTTTCATGAATCTTACTTTTTTACCACTCTTTATAATTGCCAACTCTGTCTTTCGTACCCTTTATCCTCTTGATATTTATCACACTGATCATAGTAAACGAATGCAATGGAGCAATGCGATAACCTCAAACACGCGACTGGTTTGATCAGCCCATCACAATCAAAGAATCAGCCCACCGCAAGAAAGGATGCAATAAAAAATGATGCGGACGACAAAGCAAATTTGGGGGTTGTGTCTTTCCTTGCCTCATCTTATTTCAATTTTGCACGTCTCACATTTCAATTTAATATTGCTGAATTTCACTATCGCATCCTCATTAGTTTGACTCAATCTTGAATTCTTTTTATTACTTTAGTTGGTCACCGCATTCACCCCTTGCCAATTATGACTTCATTGATGAAATTCATACCTTTGTTTCTTACCGCATGTACTAGAGTCGAGTCAATTTTAGGACAATCAATTCATGAAACATTTCTAAAATTTAGCGATCTACCAGCTTTCCTTCAAAACCATTTTTACGAAACTTCCTAAGTCCATCGCATGAGTTATTTTGTCTCTAAAAAATGAGGACATTGTTGTATGTTAAATTTGGGGGTGCTAGTAATATTATTTTAAACCTTGTTACTTTTAGAAATTCGATTTCAAAAAAAAAAAAATTAACGTTGAGATCAGGTCCTGCTCATAGTTGGATGCCCGCATGACACCCATAGGGGCAAGCCAAAATGAAGGTTGGGCACTTGGATCAGCGCAAGATCACAAAACGAATATCTAAATCGCGCAAGGGTCAAAATCACTTGAACACCTCGGTTTTAGAAAGTTTGAAATAAATCATGCGATGTCCTGGAAACGAGTAAAGTTTTTTTTAAGGTTAAACTTGCGGTCCCTAAAGATTAGAAATATTTTAGGAAGAGATCAGGATAGAAATTAAGAAGGCATTGGTTCATGAAATTTGAATAAGGTACCTTGAGAAGTCTAGGTAGGGTAAAGGCGGTTGAACTTTTAAAGAAAATCTTTAGTTTATGCTTGAGGACAAGCATCGTTTTAAATTTGGGGGTGTGATAACTGGTAGAAATACAAGTTATTAAAGCTCAAATAAGTAAAACAATGAGAGAAAGCGATAGTAAAATAGGCAATATCATGTCTAAAAGTGCCAAACTGAAAGGAATTGCGATCGCTAATGCTCATCGCATAAAAGCAGTTAATTTACCTATTTTGTGCAGGTACAATGCGATGGCGCACATGAAATTGTGATCCAAGGTCACAATGCGCGCGCTTGAAGTTGCGATCTCAAGTCATGCAATCGTGAGAAGTTTCTTTAAAAATGATCGCATAAAGACCTCGCATCAAGGCGATAGCATAATAAATCACAATGGGACGTAAAGCTGATGACGGTCAATTCCAAATTCAGTTGAAAAGCCACTAAAAGCCACACTGTAGTAAGTACATTGAACTTTTGATTACTTTTTAAACGGCGCAACAGAGTAAGGAAATTATTGCCGCCCATCATTGCAATCATTAGTAAGAAAAGCTGCTTCACTTTGAAATCTATAAACACCGAATGCCACCAAAGAGGAAGAGATGGACGCACATACATATACATATACATAAAGGACAGAGAGAGCAAAGAGACGAGGCGAAGCCGTGAGAAATCGCTCCCAAAATGATCGAGAGACTACCGAAAAGCAATACAAAGGAGCGAAGGACAAATCTTGCGAGAGCAAGAATCCACAACTAGAATAGACTTGAAGTGATAAAGAGCAGTGTACAAGGCCATGGGAAGCCAGACATTACTTACCGGGCTTGTTATCTCTCAAATCCATTTGTTATTTTTTATTCAGTACTTTATTTGCAGAAAATGGAAACTTCATTTCGATCTATGTTCAATCTCTCCATACCATGCATGAGTAGCTAAATTTCTGAATGGGCTGAGAAGTACTTAGCAAGCATGACTTAAGATATTCATTTTATGCGATCATCTTGTCTTATGTATGCAACATTCACCCTTTGGATGTACTTGAGAGAGTAGTCTAAAGAAAGAATCTAGGCTTGAGAGAGTCATATTAGAATCTAGGCCTGAGAGAGTCGGATTAGATTGCATAAGCAAGAGTAGAAACTTAGAAATAAGTTCTATCTGCTATTTACACATCACATGCATCCTAGAAATAGGAATGGTGGTATGCGGTCATCTTGTCTTATGTGTGCGTCATTCATCATTTGGACATACTCGAGAGAATAGTCTAAAGATAGAATCTTGGCTTGAGAGAGTCGGATTAAATCATAGAAGCAAGAGTAGAAACTTAGACATAAGTTCTATCGACTATTTCGCATATACATCGCATGCATCCTAGAAATAGAAATCGTGGCATTCTGCATTGATAAATGTAGTACCGATATTTGTGTATAGCATAATCGCATAATTTGTGCACAATCTTGGGAAATGTTAGCTAAACCCCTTCTCAACCCCTTCGTCACATACTTATTGTAAATCTACGCTTTCATCGCTCCGTATTCAACTCCGTCGCATAGGAAAAATCTAAATCAAGACACTATCCACTTCTTTTTCACCACCGCAATAGAATCAAAGAGTATGTCGCTTATCTACTTAGTAGTCTCTATGTTCGACCTTGGACTTACCAGTAACCTAAGAAGGCTTATACATGGGCTTTGTTAGGAAAACTTGAATGACCATCGCATAACACACAGCATCGCATACTCACAGCATCGCATCATAATTCTACGCATCACTCATAAAAACCAACTATGGCCAAGAGTTCTTCAAAAATATTAAACACTCCATTTTAAAGATCATTACATGCAAACATGCAACTTTGAGTTTGATGAGAATCTAAAAAATTCACTTACTCAAAGTGGGGTTTAGTGGGGCAAGTGTCTTCAAATGAAGACAACACTTAGCCATGCAAAAGTTGGCATTTCCCACTCACAAATGTTGGATCTTTCCACCAACTTGGTCAAAGTTTGAAAGTCAAGAGTCAAAAATTTGACTTCCATTGCATTTTTTACCTAGTCAACAATTTGACTTTTAATGCAACTTTGACCAATTCCATTTAATTTCAAAATTAATTCTAATAATCAATTTTGAAATTAAATTAATATTAAATCCCTATTCATAATCTTGATATTTAAATCTTATTTAAATATCTTCAATTTTCTGAATTAAACATTAGGTTAAATATATCATATATATTTAACGCTCTGCTCCAAAAACCGAATTTGAACACTTCAAATTCGTTCGTCACATTGTTATAAGGTTTAGTCTGATATGAGCTAGTAGGGAGACTTCATGGACCTACAGATCATGATCTCTAACGATCTGAAATAAACCAGCATAACTCTTTAACCTAATCAACCACCATTGTTAATTACTGGGTCACTCCACTAAAGCCCAGTAGCTACACTGCTCTCACCGTAGATATATTATGTCCACACGATATAATCATGATTAGTAAGTTAACCCTTCACAGGTTGTTCGTAATAACGATTGGGTCAAAAGTTGTTTTACCCCTGCGATTGCATCTTGCTCCTTAAGTCCCATTGATTCTCTAATGAACAATTGGTTTGTGATCGAATCACTAAACTGAGTCCCTCTAGGGCTAATGAGAAGGTGGGGCCTGAAAAACATCTAAAAGTGCTTTTATGACCTTCAAATTTGGAGCTACTGTTGGTAGTCTTTGTTTGGTTTGATATGGTTCATTAAGTGATTTCATGAAGCCAAGGATTAGGAGAAGTCGTGCAAAAACGAGCAAAAACCAGGGGCAAAACTCCAATTTTGAGAAATTACGTGTTGACTATGGAATTAGGAAGAAATCAAAGACCCAAGATCAAGAAAAGAGCCAAGTTTGGAAGAAGCCAACATTGGCCACGTGTTGCAACGCTGCTCCTTGACGCTGCAGACCTGAAGAAGTCAACGTTGGCCAAGCGTTGCAACGCTACTCCTTGATGCTGCAGACCCGAGAGCAATTTGGAATAGGGCAGCGTTGCAACGCTACAACTTCTACGCGCGGCTGGCATGACGCCAGCATTGCAAGACTACAAGCATATTATAAATAATAGTGTTTTGCCACCAGGAAAAAAGAGGAAGAAAGAGGCAGACTCGATTTTGAGCGATGTGAGTCCGTACAAGAGCCGAATTAGAGCAGTTCTAATTGTTTTTGGTGCAAGACTCGAGATTTTGATTAAGAGTTGATCCAAGATCATCTCTGGGTTGTTTGTGACGGGAACATTGATCGTGATTGTGCTGTTTGGTTGAAGAACAACACGAGATTCATGGCGAGAGTCAAGGAGATCGTGATTGGGATTCATACCTATTGAAGGGAGATTATTCTTTTTCATTAATGTGCTTTTTGCTTTAATGATTAATTATTTGTGCAATTTTGTTATCGGAATCATGTGTGGCTAACCTCTATTATTCTAGGGTGTTTGTGGATTTTAGGGAATGTTACTTTGAATACTGAATTTACAATTTATTGATTTTGCATGGATTTCTAAATTATTTATGTTTAATACTTTTTATTAACTGCCACTAATTGAACGAACCTAAGTTAATTAGATGTCTTGAGAGAGAGTTTAATTCGTTGGAGCCAATAATTTAGATTGTTATTCGAAATTACATGAGCATGAATTTAGAATAATAATGGGTGCGATCGAAGGATCTTAATGCTATAACTATTCAAGCGATAGAAGAGATTCGGGTCGATGGGTAGTTATTAGGAGGGTTTGAGCTCGAGAGAGGATTTCCTGATTTTAGAACTTCTAGCCTCAATCTATCAATTTCAATCAATTGCACGTCATTTTCACCATTCCATAAATGAAACAACATCCTGGAATACTTTTGCTCTGAATTTGTTCTTGTGTATGTGATTGAGTTTTCATTAGTCATAGTTATAGATAAAATTCATTTTTTGGTTTACCTGAATAAAATTAACAAAGAATTGTGATAACTAAGTTTAGGAAAATTTCGCTCACGCTGGTCCCAGAGGATGATACCCTATTTGGGATTTATTATTTTAATTGCGTACGCTTGCACATCGTGTCAAGTTCTTGGTGTCGTTGCCGGGGACTGGCAAGAAAAAGTTTTCCCAAACTTAATACTACTATGACTAAGTTGATCTTAATTTTGGCGTTTTCGTTTCTTTTTATTGTTTTTTTTTTTTTTTAGTGGTTAGAGAATCCTTGTATACAAAGAAGGCAACAGGCTGAACTTGTTTCGTTTGATCTTGAACTTGAACGGAATTTGAGAAAGGCAAGAAGCAACTAGAGAGTTGATTTTGACGCCATGGTGAAGGATTGTATCATCAGCACGGAAGTACAAGGATCATCTAAGCATTCAAATTCACTAATTTTGGCATAATATAAAGCATGCTTCTGTAAGACAAATGGGTTTCAAGACATACCTCTTGTAGAACTTCTTCAAAGCTCTTTCTCCAGCTGCAATCTTCTCCATATCTTGTTGTAGACCAGCTCAAGATCTTCCCCACTATTCTCTTGGTGCTCTAGATTGAGTTGTGAGACTTAAAATAAGCTTGAATCAAGGGATGAAGGAGAAAAGCTCACTGCAGCAACCTTGTTGAAGAACCATTCTTCAAACCAGTTTTTCTCTAAAAAAAACTCTACGGTTTGCATGCCTGATTTTCACTCCAATCTCTTCATTATATTGCAGATCAACATGCAAAGAGAAGAGTTGCATGAGTTGCAGCTCATGCTTGGAGAAGACAAGGCAAATATATTGCTTCATGTGTGAGCTACTTAGGTGATGGATAATGGAAAAATACTTTTTTCCCATTTTGTGTGTTTTTAGTTTTCCAATTTTATCCAAAATCAAAATTTGATTTTGAAAAATGAAAATTTAATTAATATCATAAATTAATTATTAAAAAAAACTTAATTAATTTAATATCAAACATTAAATGTATTTTAACACATATCCATCTTTATATATTTAAATCATATTTAAATATAAATTCTCCTATTCCGTTTAATTCTAAAATTAAACATATAATTATATCTCATAAAATTACTAATTTCTTTAATTCTAATTTGAACGTTTCAAATTAACTTATCATGCTATTCTAGAGCTAGTCTGTTACGAGCTAGTAGGGGGACCTCGCGGACCTACAGATCATGCGCTACAATGATCCAAGATTAATTGACTAAACTCATTAGCCCAAATTAATCTTCATTCGTTAACTAATGGGTCACTACACTGAAGCTCATAGTTGCACTCCTCTCACTGTAGATATATTATGTCCACGTGATTTAACCATAATCAGCAAGTCAACCTTTCACAGGTTGTTCGTAATAACAGCTGGGTCAAATATTTGTTTTACCCCCGAGCTTACGTTTTATTTCTCAAGTCCTTATTGATCCTCTAATGAACAACTGGTTTGTGATCTAATCACCAAACTAAACTCTCTTAGCCCAATGAGAGGGTGGGGCCCCTTGTTCAAGACCTAGATTCAGTACTTGAGAGAATAACCTTTCTCCTATCCCTAAATCGGGTAGGCGTGAACTTCGTCTTGCACCCTATGTCCCCAGCTATCTATCCAGTCTTACCCCTGAAATGGGAGTCTTATTGAGCGCATTGTTGAGCCAACCCTCAACTATGAAAATCTAAGGGCAATCCCGAATAAACAGGAGTTCATAGTTAGCTCAGGATTAAGATCGAGTTACCTAGGTCATCTAGGTGAAATAGTCAGTCTTAAACAGTAAACAGCGTTATAAAGTTAGAGTGACTTATTTCTTTGTCCTGATCTTATGCAAACTCATTGCATAGGACGCCCTCACTCCTCATGTCATAACATGTACGAATTAGGATCACATCATATGTAGCACTTTACAACTCTTTGTAACAATTACAGAGTAGGCCGCATATAATGTTGTTACCAAATAAAGGTACCCAACCCCATTCATGTACCATAGATCATTTTGACTATTTACTCGAACCCGATCCACTCTTATGTCTCCACATAAAGTTCAAGTACTCATACAATAGTTATGGGTCTTAGTTTATTGGATTTAGACTTTCATAGAATTTATGAGATCAATAACAAGTATATTGATAATAGAAAATGTTTATCATTTTACAAACTGCGAGTAGGACATAAAACCCAACAATACTCCCACTTGGACTAAAACTCCAGTGGATCAATATATACAAATATATACAATGTTGAGTTTACATGGAGATAATAAAATGTACAAATACAATAAACTAGGGCATTACAATAACCATAAATTCTCCCACTTGCCCTAGTGATACAAAACTCATAGACCTAGTCCTACTAGGTGACCTTCAAACACTTTAGCTGAGAGGACCTTCGTAAATGGATCAGCTATGTTTCTTTTCCTGATTCACTTATTACAACATACTCGGCTTCCATTGTGGAATCTGCAATACAACTTTGCTTGATGCTCCTCCACACAACTGCTCCTCTGTTCAGAGTGAATACTGACCCCGAAGTTGAATTCCTCGAATCAATATCGGTTTGAAAGTCAGAATCAGTGTATCATCTCCATGCTCCTAATAAAGTGACGGACATTTGATCTCTATGAAAAGTAGTTGGATCCATTCAACTCCAGTAAGGATCAGATCCTTAGGACCGTACACGAGCATATAATCTCTCATTCTCCGAAGATACTTGAGAATGTTTTTAACAGCAGTCCAATAGTCATGACAAAGATTGGACTGAAATCTGCTGACAATTCCTACGGCATAGCATATGTCGGGACGAGTACACAACATTGCATGCATCAAACTCCCAATTGCATATGCATATGGAATTCGATTCATCTCCTCAACCTCTTGAGGTGTCTTAGGACTCTGCTCCTTAGACAAATGAATTCCATGCCTGAAAGGTAAAGATCCTTTTTTAGAATTTTGCATTTTATACCTAGACAACATCTTATCTATATAAGATGCTTAAGATAATGCCAAATGTTCTATTCTTGCGATTTCGAACTATTTGGATTACAAGAACATACTGTACTTCACCCAAATCTTTCATTTGGAATTGTGAAGCCAGCCATCTCTTAACATCAGCTAGATATTCAACCTCATTCCCAATAAGTAGAATATCATCAACATACAACACTAGAAAAGCGACAGTTTTGTTGACGATTTTCTTGTAGACACAGGGTTCGTCAATATTTTGTTCAAAGTCATAAGATTTGATCGCAGCGTCAAATCTCATATTCCAGGATCTAGAAACTTGTTTTAATCCATAAATGGATCGATTAAGCTTGCAAATTTTTTGCTCTTGACCCTGCTGTATAAACCCTTCTGGTTAAGACATATAGATACTCTCTTCAAGATAGCCATTCAGAAAAGCTTTCTTGACATCCATTTGCCATATTTCATAATCATAAAATGTGACTATGGACAAGAGTATTCTAATAGACTCTATCATGGTAACTAGAGAGAATGTTTCTTCAAAATATAACTCCTCTCTTTGTGTAAACCCTTTTGCCACAAGTCTAGCTTGGTTGGTCTGTACCTTACCAGCTTGGTCTCGTTTTCTCTTGTAGATCCATTTGCAACCGATGGGTTTTACCTCTTCCGGTTGATCTACAATATCCCAGACATTATTGAAATACATAGATTCCATTTCAAGGTCCATGGCTTTAATCCATTGGTCTTTGTCCACATCGTTCATTGCTTGATTAAAAGACAATGGATCCTCTAAACCATCATCTTGTATGATGACTTGAGTTTCAATTAAACCCATTTACCGGTGAGGCTGTTTATGTGTGATTAATGATTGATCTTTATACATGAGTTGTTCTGAGTTAATTGAGAAGCTAGTGTTTGTTTTGTTTTTAATTATATAGGTAGGTGTAATTAGTTGTTTACTAGTATCATTTATTTTTATTTTATAGATCGACAACAGTAGCAGTAATGCAAGTGGAATCGGTAATAATAAAATGCCTCCTCCTCCTCCTCCCCCTCCTAATGTTAGCCAAACTCCTAAAAATATATCACCCCTACCTCCCAAGTCCAATCCAAATAGACCTAATAAACCAACTTCGTCTGTGTAGGATCATTTCACAAAAATGGAAGTGAGTGCTAATGATGTAGCTAGGTGCAAATGTAACTGTTGTGGTAAAGATTACACATGTGATAGTAATACTCATTGAACTAGTACTTTATGGAAGCACTTAAGAAATCAATGTAAAAAGTACCCATATAAAGAAGAAGAAAAAGGACAAACCACCCTAACTCTCATACCTTCAAATGATAAAAAATAAGTCAATGCTAGTAATTTTGTGACTACATTGTTTAGCCAACAAGCTTGTAGACTAGCATGCACTTAGATGATAATTATGAATGATTTGTCACTCAAATTTGTTGAGATAGAGGGCTTTAGACACTTTTGTAGTGTTTCGTATCCTAAGTTTGATCTTTCATCGAGAGTCACAATCGCTAGAGATGTATATCAACTTTATCTTGAGGAGAAAAAAAATGTTGAAATCATTTCTAGTTAAAAGCTCTCAAAGAGTTTGTCTTACTACCGACACATGGACTTCGCTACAAAATGTGAACTACATGGTCATCATTGCATATTTTATTGATTCTGAATGGGTTTCGCATACGAAGATTTTGAGTTTTTGTCAAGTTGCTAATCATAAAGGGGAGACTATTGGGAAGGTGATTGAGAGTTGTTTGTTGGAATGGGGATTGAAAAAAAAAATTCCATCACCGTTGATAATGCAAGTTCTAATGATGTGGCTATTTCTTATGTTAAGAGAAGACTCAAAAGTTGGAAATCGGTTGTTTTAGATGGAGAACTATTACACATGAGATGTTGTGCCCATATTATTCATCTTATTGTGAATGATGGACTAAAAGATATGTATGATTCTATTGTCATTGTTTGTAATGATGTGAGATATGTTCGATCATCACCTAAGAGAATGGAAAAATTTAAAGCTTGTGTGAAACAAGAAAAAATTCAGTGTAAGGCTCTTGATTGTTTAGATGTGGCAACTAGGTGAAATTCTAATTATTTAATGTTTGAACATGCAATTAAATTTGGGAAAGCTTTTAGAACTTTAGAGGAGGAGAAAGAGGACTCAGATTTTGTTGATTACTTCGAAGAAGATGATCGTGGAAATAAAAGATTGGGCCCCCAAGTACATCATATTGGTTTACTGTAGGTGTGTTAATTAAGATTTTAAAAAGTTTTATGAAACCACCACAACGATAAGTGGATTTTCATATGTGACTTCAAATATTGGTTATAAGGAAATTAATAAAATTCAATTTGCTTTAAACAAATAGAGCAACAATATCAACTCTGTTCTAAGTATGATGGTTATGAATATGAAGACAAAGTTTGATAAGTATTGAGGTTCGCTTGAAAAAATGAATAAATTGATGTTTGTGGCTATGGTGATTGATTCTCGGTACAAGTTAAAGTACTTGAATTATTGTCTTTCCAATGTTTATAACAGTGGTTAAGGATATGGTTGAGAGTGTGAAATTATATTTGTATCATCTATATGACTTTTACAAATCACATAACACTTTGTCTCGAGGTAGTCATAGTACCAATGATTCTCAACAATCAAAGATTGTCACTATAAATGAAGATGATCATGGGGTGGACGAAGAAATAGATTATCTATAGATAACTTTTAAGAGATTGAGAGAAGAAAAAAGTTCATTGGAAGTGGAGAATGATTTGACTTCTTATTTATCTGACAAAGATATAGAAGATAAAGATGATTTTGAGATATTGTATTGGTAGAAAATAAATGGCTACAAATATCCTATTTTATAAAAAATTGTTCGAGATGTTTTGGCAGTTCCCGTATCTACGGTCGCTTTTGAATTTGCATTTAGTACAAAAGAGAGGATTCTTGATTCCTTTCGAAGTTCTTTGACTCCAAAAATAGTGGAGGCCTTGATATGTACACAAAATTGGATTCATGGCCTTGATATGTATATAGCTAACCAGTTTATTGTACATATCTAACATGTGATATGCTCAAATAATTAATATATTTAATTTTGCATGATTTGTTTTGTAGAGAGCCCATCATCCTCTGTTGTTTTGAAATAAGGAATTGGCTTTGGAGCATAATGATGATTTTAATGGTAAGTTTTACTACCATAAGATCAAATAATATTATTACTTATAAATGAATCCTCTTGGTTTAATGTATTTGTAATTTTTCCAGGCATTGAGAAGTGAAAAGACCAAAGATGAAGAAGAAAACTCACTCAAGTCATTCATCATGCCTCATGGTGCTTTTGAATGATTATTATTGAACTTGGAATTTTATATAATAGGCCAATAGTTATATTGAATTTATGGTGGTTGTATTTTAATGTAAACTTTGAATGATTTTGAATGATTTTGAATGTAGATTTTGAATATTTTGAGTATGGACTTTGAACTTGAACTTGAACATTTGAATTATTTAAGTTTCTTTTCAAGTTTATATTGAATTTATGGTGGTTGTATTTTAATGTAAATGCTAAAATTTCGCATAGATTACATGTTTTTTATTATTAAACTTTTATTAATTGATGTAATATATTTAGAATTAGTTTACTTTTGTAAATATGAAGGTTTATTGACCCAAAAAAATCAAATTGATCAATAGAAAAGGAAGTAACGAAAAAAAAAGTCAAAATTCAAAATAATTAAAAAAAATCTGGTGACCCAACTTCACCCGACCCGAAAATTTTGGGTTGGGTTGCGTTGAGTTGACCCGTAAAAAATGAACCAATAGGGTTCATTATTAGCCAACCCGAATTTTTGGGTTGGTCCACAAAATTCCTCCAACCCGACCCAACCCAGCCCATGTATACCACTTCCCAGCGTGGGTATCCTGACTGGTTATAGATCTAGTTGTTCTACAATGAGTTGACCAGTACAACGAAATTCATCTTGGATGCTGCTGTAGGCGGCTAAGTCTTTGCAAAAATTGTTGATGCTGTCAGGTCATCATTGGAAGATATGGCTGCCATAAGTTATAATTCTCCCTCAGAACGGTATCCATCTAGAGTGGCTGGTGTCTATGAACTTGATGAGGTAAACACTTTAAAGGCGCAAATGGCAACTTTAACTAACGCCATTAATCTCTTATCTACAGGTACCCAATAATCGATTGCATCGATGGCGGCTTGTAATGCACTCACTTCATGGGAGGTACCTAACTCTGAGCAGGCAAATTATGTGTGCCAAACTAATCACTTTCAAGGAGCCCATCAAAATACCTACCAAATGAACCTACCCAATCATTCTCACCCAGATTTTTGAAATCGCGAAAATTTTTCTTACGCTAACAATAAGAATGTTTTGTAGGCACCTCCAGGTTTTACTGAAAAGAAACATCTATGGAGGCTTTGCTTGGGGATTTCATAAGAGAATCCAGGAGTAGAACCAACTTCCTGGAGAGCACGGTAACGAGTCATGGGAAAGCTATCCAGAACCTTGAGGTTCAGGTTAGCCAAATAGTTGCTACATTGAATACGATGAACAAAGGAGCTTTCCCTAGCTGTACGGAGAAAAACCCAAGGGAATAGTGCAATTCAATAACGTTGAGAAGTGAGGAAAATGTGGTGCATCCTCTAACAAACCAGATAGAGGAACATGTAGTATTGAGTCCACCAGCTGATAAAGCAATTCAAGGAAAGAACGAGTGATGTTTCGATATCATCCAATTCAGGGAGTAATTCTTGACCTTCCTTTACTGTATTGAATAAAATTCCTTATCCCCATTATTTTTAGAAAAAGAAAGTAAATGATCGGTTTGTTAAGTTTTTTGGATATCTTTAAGAAACTTCACATTAACATTCCTTTTGCAGATGCATCGAAACAAATGCCAAACTATGTGAAGTTCATGAAGAAGATGTTGTCTTCAAAGAAGAAATTTGAAAAGCACGAGACAGTGAGCTTGAACGAGGAATGTAGTGCCATATTATAGAAGAAGCTACCCTAAAAATTGAAGGATCCTGGGAGTTTCACAATTCTTTGCACTATAGGGAACCTGGCGGTGAATAAAGCCTTATGTGACTTAGAAGCCTCAATTAATCTGATGCCTTATTCTTTGTACAGGAAACTAGACATAGAAGAGGTGCAGCCGACGACAATATCATTACAGTTGGCAGATCGTTCCCTCACTTACCCTGTTGGTGTAGTAGAGGATGTTCTTGTTAAAGTCGGCGATTTCATATTCCCAGCGGATTTTGTGGTCCTAGACATGGAAAAAGATGACAAGCTTACCCTAATAGGGCATCGATTGATGTTTACGATGACAAGCTTACACTTCTGGTAAATGATGAAGAGGTAAAGTTCAACATTTTTCATTCTTTCAAGCCCAATGAACCTGGCAGTTTATGCCAAGAGATCAAGGACGTAGATTGTAAAAATCTCGAACAATCTCGTGATAAAGAAAAAGGAAAAGAAAAGGTAAGTTGTCCTGAACAAACTCCCGAGAAAGGTACAGTAAATTTTCTAGATTATTGTGAAAGTTGAAAAAACCCCGTCTTTTTGGGCGTCAAGTCAATTTCCCTTGTAGATGATGATTGAAATCGGACTTCTTGCTAAAACAGCGTAAAGGAGATATTGAACTTGTGGACGAGGGGAGAGAAGATTACGTTTTTTCTGTTAACTGTTCTTCGACTAATTTTTTATACGAATGCCAATGTCGGAGAAAGTTATATATTTCAGGTGTTGTTGTGCATAGAATGATGAAACCACCCTGAAAGTTGTCTGAATTGAAGACTTGGTCTAGCTAAAGATGTTAAACTAACCATTTCTTGGGAGGCAACCCAAGTGTTCTGGTTTTATTTTAATTTTTATTTCAGTTATTATTTGATTAGTCTGTTTGTTTTTAAGATAAAGAGCCACCTCATGATTTTTTTTTTTTTTTTTTAATCTTTAGGCTGGAGATGATGCTCAAGTGTTTTCAAGCACCAGTTTGCCATCCAGATTCGTGGATCCTTACTCATTACCCAGGCTTGTATCACTCATCTGTTGTGTGATTGTTCTAGATGTTATGCATTGGGGACAATGCATCCTTTTAAGTTTGGGGTGGGGTTGCGTACTTTGTGCTTGAATCTTATGTTGTTATGCATGATGTTTTGAGTTGAATGTTATGCATGATGTTTTGAGTTAATGTTATGCATGTTATTGGAGAAAATTTGAGGAAGAATTGCAAAATTTTAAATTTTGAAAATTTTTGAAAAAAAAGTTGATTTTGGATTAGGAAGAATGGTGAGACTAATTGAAGTATGTTCTTTGGTTGCTTTCTTTTACTATGATGGTTGATGAGTCACTCATGATGTATGTCATACTTTGAAATAGAAATTGGATAACATACTCCTTTCTTGAGTGTTCTTTGTTTTAAATCCCTCTTTGTATCCTTCGTATCTTGAGCACAAACCACTTTAATTTAGAACCTCTAACTGAACAAAGCTTTAATTAAAGTCAATTTGGTTGTCACCTTGAAAGGCCCCACTAGTTAGAAAGTGTCTTGCATGATGGTTTGTAATGTTAGACTAAGAGGAAAGAAAATAATATTATTATTTCCCTATAAAAAAATATAAATAAGTAGAGTGTACACTCATGTGCTTGAAATAAATATCTTTCTCTTAATTAAACTTGTAATGCGTATGCATAGATGGGGGTAAAAAGAGCTGCCTTTGTTGTGATCAGTTAGGACACCTGGGAATTGACTAGGTACGGTTCCCTACAGTGAATGTGTGAAAGCTAGTGCCCCTAGGTAAAATGATGCAAGTTGGAATCCCGTTAAAATGAGTATTGCAAGCATCTTAGTGGACGTATTGCCTCCTTATGTGTGGTGATGCTTACTGATTGGTGCTTGAGCTAGATTAGGGGAAAAAACAGGTGAAGTTTAATTAAACCTTAAGTCAATTGTTGAGTTTTGAATTAAAGGAGTCACACACACACATAGAGGATAAAAAGTTTTGGCTTTAGAAACTCTCAATGATTAAGATGCGTATGAATTTTTCTATGGATGAGTGTTGTGTATGTTGAGAAGCTGATGAAACCGGAATAAGAGAACTATTGGATATGTTGTGTATAGAATAAGAGAATTTTTCTATGGATGAGTGTTGTGTATGTTGAAACCTTTTCATTTCAGTATTCATAATTCCTCATACTTTGTGTTTCTTTTCTTTCTTTGCTCGAGACTAGCAAAGTTTTGATTTTAGGGTGGCAAACAGCATCTAAAAAGTGTTTTTATTACCTTCAAATTTAGAGCTACTATTGCTAGTTTTTATTTTGTTTGATATGGTTTATTGAGTGATTTCAGGTAGCCAAACATCAGTTGTGCGAAAATGAGCAAAAACTCGGGGTAAAACTCCAATTTTGAGCAATTATGGGTTGACTATGGAATTAGGAAGAAATCAAGGATCCAAGATCAAGAAAAGAGGCAAGTTTGGAAAGAAATTCAGAGGAGCCAGGGTTGGCCGAGCGTTGCAACGTTGCTCCTTGACGCTGCAGACCTGAGAGCAATTTGAAACAGGACAGCGTTGCAACGCTACTACTTCTACATGCGGCTGGCATAACGCCTGCATTGCAATGCTACGAGCATATTATAAATAACAGTATTGCGCCACCAGGAAGAAAGAAGCAAAGCCGATTTTGAGCGATTTAAGTTCGTACAAGAGTCGAATTAGAGCGGTTCTGATCGTTTCTGTTGGAAGACTCGAGATTTCGATTAAGAGTTGATCCAAGATCGTCTCTGGGTTATTTGTGACGAGAACATTGATCGTGATTGCGCTGTTTGGTTGAAGAACAATATGAGATTCGTGGCGAGAGTCAAGGAGATCGTGATTGGGATTCATACCTATTGAAGGGAGATCATTCTTTTACGTTAATGTGCTTTTTGCTTTAATGATTGATTATTTGTGGAATTTTGTTATCGGAATCATGTGTGGCTAAACTCTATTATTCTAGGGTGTTTGTGAATTTTAAGGAATGTTACTTTGAATACTGAATTTACAATTTATTGATTTTGCATGGACTTCTAAATTATTTGTGTTTAATACTTTTTATTAACTGCCATTAATTGAACGAACCTAAGTTAATAGATGTCTTGAGAGAGAGTTTAATTCGTTGGACCTAATAATTTAGATTGTTATTCGAAATTACATGAGAATGAATTTAGAATAATAATGGGTGCGATTGAAGGATCTTAATGCTATAACTATTCAAGCGATAGATGAGATTCAAGTCGATGGATAGTTATTAGGAGGGTTTGAGCTCGAGAGAGGATTTCCTTATTTTAGAACTTCTAGCCTCAATCTATCAATTTCAATCAATTGCACGTCTTTTTCACCATATTCCCTAAATGAAACAACATCCTGAAATCATTTTACTCTGAATTTGTTCTTATGTATGTGATTGAGTTTTCATTAGTCATAGTTATAGATAAAATTCATCTTTTGAGTTACCTGAATAAAATTAACAAATAATTGTGATAGTTAAGTTTAGGAAAAATTTCGCTCACGCTAGTCCCAGAGGACGATACCCTATTTGGGATTTATTACTTTGATTGTGTACGCTTGTGCATCGCATCAGGGCCCCTTGTATAAGACCTGGAGTCAGTGCTTAAGGGAACAACCTCTCTATTATCCCTAAAAGCGGGTAGGAGTAAATTTCATCTTGCACCTTACGTCCTGAGTTATCTACCCGGTCTTACCCCTAAAATAGGAGGCTTATTGAGCCAGCACTGTTTAGCCAATCCCCACCCATGCAAATCTAAGGATAATCCCGAATAAACAGGAGTTCATTGTTAGCTCAGGATTAAGGCCAAGTTACCTAAGTCATCGCTTTGAAATAATCAGTCTTAAACAGTAAATAGCGTTATAAAGTAAGAGTGACTTAATTCTTGGTTCGATCTTATGTAAACTCATTGCATAAAATGCCCCCGCTCCTCATGTCAATACATGAATGAATTAGGATCACTTCGTTTGTAGCACTTTACAACAAATTGTAACAACTACAGAGTGAGCCGCATCCAATAGTGTTATTAGAATAAGGTATCCAACCTTATTCATATACTATAGACCATTTTGGCTATTTATTGAACTTGATCCACACTTATGTCTCCACATAAAGTTCATGTATTCATATAATAGTCATGGATCTTTAGTTTATTGGATTTAGACTTTACAAGTGCAATTCACATATTCAATAACAGTTTTATTGAATAAACGTCAATAACATCTTCATTGATAATAGAATACGTTTAACATTACAAAATCACTTTCAGTTTTGCCAAAGGTTAATTTTTGTTATCCCAAAATCAGTCTCAAATAACACTTAGTTTGGAGATGGAAATAAAATGTAAACCAAATAAATATTAGAGTAATATTTGGATGCAAAGAAGAAAATATTAAAAATATATATTTTAAAAAAGAAAAAGGAAAAAAATTCACGTAACAACTTGTAATTTGACTTCTCAAGTGGAATGCACAAATATGAGTATTTTCGAAGATGGACCAAGCATTTTTCAAAATATTATATTTTGAGACTTCAAGAGTTATTTTTCCATAAAATAGACTTAAGAGGTCGTTTGGTTCAAGATTTTGTATAGAAATAAGATGGCTAGAAATCAAAGATCGGTGTGTTTGGTTACATATGGGAATAAGAATAGAATGTCTTGGAATGTGTTATATTTTATGCAATTATAAAGTATAAAATTAATCAAAATTACTTTCAATAATTAATTTTTGTTTGTTAATTTATTTTTATTACATCGAATTATTAAATTAATTTTAAGCCATTAAAATTTAAAATTTACCAACTCTCCTCTCATTTGATATATTTATTATCAATTAAATCTTTTATATTGCAAATTTATATTATCAATTTTTTTATTAAAAAAAATTGGTAATTAATTTAAATATCTATTTTATTTCTTTCTTTTTTTTTCTTTACTTTTGTTAATTTAAGAGTTAAGTAGCTAATTTTTTAATATTGATTATAAGTCTTATGTATATATAAAAGAAGTTAATATAAATTAATTGATTTTAAATCATCAAACAATGTTTTTAATTTTAAAAACAACCATAATTATAGATTAAAACTAGAACTACAAATGTACAAGATTGTTTAATTGAAAAAAATTAACTTATGATGTCAATATATATTACCAATAAAAAGTGATTTAAAGAAATATTGTTATGGTTATACATATAATTTTTAAAGGATTATGGTTTTCATATTAATTCATAATAACATAATAAATTATTATATTAACATTGTTACTAATAAAATTAATTATATGTGTCAATTATAAATTTAATTTAAATATATTTATAAAAAATTGAATAAATTAAAAAATATCAAGAAATGAGTAAAACAAATAAAATGGAAAGATAAAAAGTAAGAGAAAAAAAAAACCATCTATATAGCTAGTCATGAAAAACCTCATATGTTGCAATATGAAATGTCTTGTATTAAAATATTTCCATTCCCAAAATTGAAAACTTATAAGAAAAATGTGATAAAATATTATTTCTTATTCCCACTTCTTATTCCCATGAATTAAACGGTCCAAAGAGCCTTTTCAATATATATATAATAATGAGTTTTTCGAATATTATATTATAAAATATATTTTTAAAAGAAATAAAAGAGACTACACTATCCCAATTTCCATCATTGAATTAATCTATTTATTTATTTATTTATTTTTTATCTATTAATCAGAGATTCTATGGACACAAGATTGTCGTCAAGTCAATTTCCTTTCACGAATTAAAAATGGACGACGACGGAGTCCGGTGGTCGGAACTCCCGCCGGAGATCTGGTCAGCAGTCGGAAGATACCTCCATAACTACATCGACGTCGTCCGATTTCGCAGCGTTTGCCGATCATGGCGGTCCTCTATTTCTCCTTTCCCCCAAACATCTCCTGCTCTTCGTCTTCGATTTCCTTCCCCATTCATCACTGCAAGTCTCTTAGTCGATGCATTCCTCTCCCAAACCACACTCTATCGCCTCGCTCCTCTCGACCATGAACCAAGCCCTAGCGTTTCTTCTTCGTCTTCCCCTCGCCGGAACGGCCGTCTGGTGAAGCTTGAGAAATCGGAGCTAGGTAAGATGCGGTTTCTTCATCCTCTGTCCAAGCGCCAAATCCGATACAACATGGAAGATCTTTCGGAAGAACACAATGAATTGAACTTACTGGATCTTCGAATCGACGAATTAGCCATATCCTATTCGCTCAAGTACACCGATACCCCCTTTGTTCCTGGAATCCCTAAAATCGTTGTATTCCCAAATTCCACCGCACCGGATGTTAAAGATTGTACCGTAATAGCAGTATTTGAGGACGGGAGGTTAGGGTTTGCCAGATCTGACGACGAGAAATGGACTCTAATCGACGAACAAAATTTCCACTACGACGATGTAATTATCTACAATCACCAGTACTACACAGTCGATAGATGGGGAACTGTTTTCTGGATCGATTCATCGATGCGATTAGTACAATTTTCTCCTCCTCTGATCGGTCTCGGCCACCAGAAGCACTTAGTAGAGTGCGGCGGCGAACTTCTAGTAATCGATCGGTTCCTCGACAAAGAGCGTCAGTTTCAACACCCAGTCCCCGCCGTTGACGACGCACAACCACATCCTTTCGCGATTCCAGTCCGACGGCCGTCTTACGATTCGTTACCAAAAGCAGTCGATTTCAAAGCTTATAAGCTGGATCAAGAATGGGGGACATGGGTAGAGCTGAAGAACTTGAGAAATCGATCGATTATATTGGGGACCGATTGTTGTTTTTCAATTGAAGCATCGGAGTTTGAAGGATGTAAAGAGAACTGCATTTACTATACGGATGTGAACGACGATGAATTCTCTAAAAGAAGTATGAGTCGTGTGTTTGATCTTGAAGGAAGAAGGATCGGAAATATATTGGGTTATCCTGGACGAATCGGGATCTTCAACCCGCCGCCGATTTGGCTCTCAAAATCTCTTCCTCCATTGAAGGTACGTATGAATATGAAATCTGGGTTTCTTGAGCATTGTTTGATCAAACTGGGATTTCAATTTCATTAATTTGGGTTTCAACTTATTTCTTCTGTTCGATGATCTTAATCATTGTTGCAGGACATCTTGTTTATTGGTTCTTCACATCGCCATGAAAATTAGCAGTGGAAAATTGGACCAATGTTCTTATTTCTGTTACCTTTTTCATGGGAATACAGATTGAATCATACTGATTGGTTCAGGGTTTCTCATGTTCATGAACTTTTTTTATTGTTTTATTGGAACTGCCAATTTGGAACTCTGTAAAATACCATCAGCTTTCCCCCTTTGTTTAAAAATACCTCTATTTTTCTTAAAAGAAAAATAGTTAAATAAATGCATCTCGACTTTATCTCTTGTGTGTCCATTAAATTATTTAATAATAAATTGTCACGAATTGTTCGTGCTTTATATGTTGTGTATCTTATTAAGTTGTTTAATTATAATTTGTCGAAATTCTTCCTACCTCTAATTTAAAATATTTTATTATTATTATTATTATTATTTTGTATGTCATAAGAGTGAAAATTATAAATATGGGGATGTACCAATATATTGCTATTTTTTTTACCTTGGTAATAGTTAGAAATTGAGTTAGCTAAGACGAAGACGGAATTGATATTATGACATATTTTATATAATCTTCATACAAATTTTATCATTAATGGATTACTTTTTAACGGGTGACGTGACCTAGCATCAAAAGTAAAACTACCTATAAATTCATTGGAATATTAAATGATTTCCTAGAATATTTGCAAGATCCAAATTATTGTTTTAAATGATTTCTAGAATAATTTGGCCATCGAAATTTTATTTAAAATTTTAAAATTTTAAAATATATATTCCAAGAATAATTTTGAAAGATTTCCTAGAATTGGGACACAAAATCGTTAGAAATAATTCAAAATTTTAGATCTATGAAATAACTCATAAAAAGTGAGTGCCAATTGATTATTTTTGTTGTTATTTATTTACTTTCTATAATCTTAATGAGATGTGGGGTCCACTTTGAAATTTGTAATCAAATCGTGTAATCTAATTGAGAAATAAAATATAGTTTGAACTTATCAAGTGTATACTATAGGTAAGGTTTTTGAGTGAAAGGTGGTTAGGTATAAGAGAGAACGATTCCATCCGTGTGGACTAGTGTAGTGGATTGTTCAAAGATGATGTAAAATTCTACCCCGAGAAACATCTCAAATAAGAAAAGAAAAAGGTTAAAGTTTCGTTTCGAAGTTATTTGATATTAGGATCTCAATTCTTGAAAATTAAGTTTATAAAAACTATTTTCATTTATAAGTTTCCTTATTTTGTTATTTATTTTCTACTAATATTTTTAAAAATCAATCCAAAATTTATGAAAACTAAAGTCTCATTTGGTGATCATTGGTTTTTTTCTTTTTAAAAATGAAATCTATAAACACTTAATCCACGTATTTACTTTTTACCAATATTTTAAAAAATCAAGCTATATTTTGAAAATAAGTTTATTTTTGTTTTTGAAATTTAGCTGAATTCAACTCTTGTATTCCATGATAAGAAGTTGAGAGAAAATAAGTTTAATTTTCAAATACCAAAAATAAAATATGAATGGCTATCAAATGAGACTTAAATAAAATAAAAATATTCAAAAACTTGTTTTTGTTTTTACAAAAACAAGCATAAATTTTAAAAAATAGAAAACTAAAAACAAAAAGGTTAGAACCTAAATAATAGGAAATACACATCAACTTTTCACACACATTATTCTTGAGCTCTTCAGTTTAAAGTTTCCAATACCCAATCCTCACAACTAAAATTAGTGATCATTTGTTGAATTAAAACTTTTCAGAGTAGTTGTTACTTGATTTTTCTTTAAAAAAGAAAACAAAAACGAAACAGGGGAAAACACCCGCGAGAAATCCGATCCCCACGAGACTTTTAGATTTTACGTATGATAGCTAAACTAGATTTTGAAAATGCAAGTCTTCTCCACTTCTGCTTAAGTCATCTATGAGTGAAATTTCCAAAACGCCAACCAATCACATTAAATTCTCTTATTCCTCGATGCTCGCTCCCCGCTTCTTTTTGTCGACTTTGTTTTAGGTTTGAACTCCAACGAAGTTTCGATGCTGCCAAAGCCAGGAAGCAATCCTCCTTCTTTGATTGATTAATTTAACCAGCAACGGCGATGAGGAAGTTGCAATGAAAACAATGTCAAATAAAATAGTGTTGAATTCTATGAGAAGATTCTAAGAGCAACGAGGTAGTTGCTTAACGTCTTCTCCTCGTCGAAACGATTGAGTGATAAAGCTGAATAAACCAAAGCTCTATGGTTTCTCAATGCTTGCTCAGTAAGCTCGATCCTCAATCACGCTCCTCCATTCTCGCTCCTGCTCATCGATTCATAGTCACTCCTCATCCTTCCTAACCTTTTGGCTCGTTCATGATACGTCTTGTAGAGGAAGCCATGGCAGCCACCTTCGATCAAGTTGGCAATGTTGGGACTGTGGTTTTTGCTGCAATGCATAAATCATGGGTGGGTTTAGTGAATAAGAATAATATACTAAAATAAGGTGGATCGAATAGTGACGAGCGATGAACAAGGGTCGAGAATCGAGAGGTCTCCACATGTGATCATTGGTGAAGGAACTCTTAATTAGAGTACCTATGAGTGGAAGCGGATCCTTCCAATTCAATGTGACAGGATTACCACATATACATTCAAATATACTAATATACATTCATAATGCTAAAGAGATCAAAAGATCATATCAGTTGAAGATTTCTTCTTCACAGCGAGTCTAAAATCCAACCGTCTACCTCGAACAATCACCACTCGAACAAAAGAAAATAGAGATGACACCACCACTAGAGCCCCCAGTTTTCTTGGAGTGAGAATCCAAAGTGTGAGCTTTGTTAGGATTTGGTAGAGGAAAGGAGGAAGAGAGACCGTACACAACGATCAAGCAAGTGAGAGATGGGGTCATCTATCGCATAGACAAGACGCTTGATCGTTTAGGTGAAGTATATAATCGTGTAGGAAAAAGAAAGCGATCGTCTAAACGATCGTGTAAGAAAGGGTAAGCGATCGTCTATACAATCGTGTAAGAAAAGGGTGAGCGATCATTTAAACAATCGTGTAGGAAAAACTAAGCGATCATCTATATGATTGTTTAGTATATATCGAGAGCTAAACGATCGTTTAGTAAATAGCGCGCGAAGGTGTAATCGGTAAGCGATCGCTTAGCAATATCATATACGTAAGCGACCGTGCAGGCACTATCGTATACGCACTGATTTTCTAAGCGATGACACTCTCTTTCACACAATGTCCGCGCATCTCATGCTTAACACACAGCCAGCTATTTATGCATCTCAAAGTGATCTTTCAATGCACTCATCCGTTATTAGAATAAAAGAGACGCCGTCCCATTTTATTTAAAACCGTCCAATGAATATGATCTCATCATATTCATAACACATAAATTAATATCATATATTAATTATAATATTTTCCTCCACTAGATATAAATCATATTTATATCTAATTTCCTCCAAATTAATGTATCTCATACATAAAGTTAATTATATCATATTTAATTAACTCGTTCAATTATATCATATATAATCGAACTCCCTCTTGTCAATTTGAACATTTCAAACTGACCCAAAAACTGACTCTCAACTTATATCCAAGCTACTATTGGGACCTTATGGACCTATGGCTCGAAGCTTCAACAGTACGTGAATAGCTAATTAAACTATTTAATCACGATATCCACCATCCGTTAACTGCCAGACATTCCACTAAAGACTGACATTTGAACTCTTCTTGCCATAGATATATTTCTATGTCCATTGGATATAACCAATCATCAGTACGATGACCCTTCACAGATGCTCGTAATTACAACAAGCCAATTTACTGTTTTACCCCTGTAATTACATCTTCCTCCTTAAGTACCACTGATCCCTCTAATGAACAATACAACATAGTCCTACTATGTGTGAACACCTCTCGGGCCATGAGAAGGTGCGTGGCGCCACATCGTTCAAGCCTCGGGATGAGCTCTTAAGATAGAAATTTATCTACTTGCCCCTACTTTGGGGAAGGAGTGAACTCCATCTTATGAAGCTGAGTTTCCAGCTCCCAATTCAAACGAATCCCCAAAATGCTAGGTTTGAGTTGGCGCTCTGGCCACTCGCACCCATGCAAATCAAAGGATCGTTCTCAGTGGCAGGAGTTCCCAACTCACTCAGGATTGAGGTTATGTTACCTATGGTCATCCTAGTGAAATGAAGTCTCAGTCATAAATGAAGTTATATAACAAGACATTAACACTTTGAGGTCAGGTCTTATACAAACTCTTTGTATAGGACACCCCCGCTCGCATGTCCACTACACGAATGATCAAGATCAGATCATCTGTGACAAGTCACAACATTTGTAACAATTCCACAAAGCGAGCCGCGTCCGTAGTGTTACCAGGATAAGGTTTCCCTCCTATATCCATATACTACAGACTATTTTGGTTGTCACTTAAGACATGATCCACTTGTATGTCACTACATACATTCTTAACTTACATAAAGACAACCAGAGATACTAAGTTTATTGGTTTGTGGTAAAATAAAAAACATCTAAATGTGCAAAGTCAAGAAGTGAAGAAAATATCATATATATTATACATCACAAATGTTCGTACAAAGTTGTTTACAAACTACAGGACACAAAACTTTAAGGCACAAACCCCAATAGTTAGTTGTTTAGGTAATTTCACCCGTCAACATAATCTAAAGGTGAAAAAAAAACTTAGGTTTTCAAAAGTTGGGTGATATATCATTTTGGCTTCTCAAAATAGGTCATCTGTACGAATATCTCGTATTTTCCTTCCCCCAATCTCATCCACTGCACTAATCTAAAAAATTTCAAGTACAAAAGTGCAATTGTTCAATACATACAATGCATTTCCTAGGGGTTTTCAAAAAATCCGATAACCCGACCAACCTGGACTACCTAACCCAAATCGTAAAGATTGGGTTAGGTTAGATTTTATTTTAAGTTGGATTGGGTTAAAAATTATTAAAAATTTAAATTCCAAGTCGGGGCTCGGGTTACTCATGTTTAGGGTCAGGTTGACCTGACCCGACCCGACCTAAATATACATACATACATACATACATACATACATACATACATACATACATACATACATACATATATACATACATACATACATACATACATTCATATATATATATATATATATATATAATATTAAAAAAAACAAAGAAAGCTTAAACATTCAGCCTCACGAGTCACGCAGTACGCTACGCATGCCTGAAACTTAAAGAAACTCTCGTGCCGAGAAGTCGTCTAAAGTTAAACCCTCGCAGTGGCCGATCGGCCCATGCCTCATGTCGTCGTCCGGCATCCCTCCCTCCCCTCGCAGTCGTCTGGCATCGCTCCCTCTCCTTGCAGTTGTCGTCCGACGTCCCTTAGTCTCCCCGTCGATCCGGCCTCACACCTCACGCTTCTGGCCTAGATGTAAATGTGAAGTAAAAAAATTCCGGCCTCCTCTTAGTATGGAGTTTTTGCTTTTCATTTACTTCTTTTCTTTTGGGTACTTTTGAAATCAAAAATGAACTTCACAATCACAATATCACTTAATTTCCCATTTTCTTCTCTGTAATCTATAATCTTTTGGGTACTTTTCCTCTCCTTGGGTACTTTTGCTTCTCTATTTAATTTTGGGGGGTTTATTTGGGATTTGTGATTCTATTTCTTCTAATGAAGGTATGCATTTTTTTTTTGTCCAATAATCTTCTTCTTTCTTAGATCTTGTGTCTTTATATTCCTTTGCTTTGTAAAGAAAATGGTAATTCTAGAAAAAAGAAGTTGAAACTGTTAAAATTTTATACAGATTATTGTGTAGTTCACAAAATGTTGAGAGTTTTGAATTCTAAATTATTAGATATTTCATTTGTTTTGTTGTTCATATTTTTTTTATTGAGGTGTTATGAAGTTTTTTTGAACATGTTATTGCTAAGGGACTAACATTTCGTACGTGTTAGCATCTTATCAGTTTGCCTTAATCGAATAAATCGCTATTCCATTCAAACGTAGATTGATTAATAAACTAATTTTTGTTCAACCTTGATTAATAAATTAATTTTTGTTCAACCTCATAGTGTCTCGAGAATAGTTAGATTCTTCAAAGTCGTCACAACGGACACGGAATCAGACATGACCGAAACACCATTTTCAAACTTCATCGTGAGTAAAATAATTTAATTTTTATTGTGTACATATATTGTTTATGTGTGATTGATGATTGATCTTTATACATGAGATGTTCTGAGTTAATTGAGAAGCTAGTGCTTGTTTTTTTTTAATTGTATAGGTAGGTGTAATTATTTGTTTACTAGTTTCATTTATTTTATTTTATAGATGGACAATAGTAGTGGTAACGCAAGTGGAACCGGTAATAATGAAATGTCTTTTCCTCTTCCTCCTCCCCCTCCTAATGTTAGCCAAACTCCTAAAAATATACCACCCCTACCTCCCAAGTCTAATTGAAAGAGGCCTAATAAACCAACTTCATCTATGTGAGATCATTTCACAAAAATGGAAGCGAGTGCTAATGATGGAGCTAGGTGCAAGTGTAACTATTGTGGTAAAGATTACGCATGTGATAGTAATACTTGTGGAACTAGTACCTTATGGAAGCACTTAAGAAGAAGTACCCATATAAAGAAAAAGAAAAAGGACAAACCATCCTAACTCTCGTACTTTCAAATGGTGGAAAAGAAGTCAATGCTAGTAATTGTTTAGCCAACAAGTGAGTAGACTAGCATGCACTAAGATGATAATTATGAATGGGTTGTCATTCAAATTTGTTAAGGCAGAGGGTTTTAGACACTTTTGTAGTGTTTCGTATCCTAAGTTTGATGTTCCATCGAGAGTCACAATCGCTAGAAATGTATATCAACTTTATCTTAGGGAGAAAAAAAATTGAAATCATTTCTAGTTAAAAGCTCTCAAAGAGTTTGTCTTACTATCGACGCATGGACTTCGCTACAAAATGTGAACTACATGGTCATCCCTGCAAATTTTATTTATTCTGAATAGGTTTTGCATAAGAATATTTTGAGTTTTTGTCAATTTTCTAATCACAAGGGGGGAGACTATTGGGAAGGTGATTGAGAGTTGTTTGTTGGAATGGGGGGTTGAAAAAAAAATTTCCATCACCGTTGATAATGCAAGTTCTAACGATGTGGCTATTTCTTATGTTAAGAGAAGACTCAAAAATTGGACGGTTGTTTTAGATGGAGAACTATTACACATGAGGTGTTGTGCCCACATTATTAGTCTTATTGTGAATGATGGACTGAAAGATATGCATGATTCTATTGCCAGTGTTCGTAATGTTGTGAGATATGTTCGACCATCACCTAGGAGAATGAACAAATTTAAAGCTTGTGTGAAACAAGAAAAAAATTAGTGTAAGTCTCTTGTTTGTTTAGATGTGGCAACTAGGTGGAATTCTACTTATTTAATGCTTGAACATGCAATTAAATTTGAGAAAGCTTTTAGAATTTAGAGGAGGAGAAAGATAACATAGATTTTGTTGATTACTTCGAGGAAGATGATCATGGAAATAAAAGATTGGGGCCCCCAAGTACATTTGATTGATTGACTGTAGGTGTGTTTATTAAGTTTTTAAAAATGTTTTATGAAACCACCACAACGATAAGTGGATCTTTATATATGACTTCTAATGTTCGTTATAAGAAAATTAATAAAATTTTGTTTACTTTAAACAAATAGAGCAACAATACCAATTCTGTTCTAAGTATGATGGCTATGAATATGAAGACAAAGTTTGATAAGTATTGGGGTTCACTTGAAAAAATGGATACATTGATGTTTGTAGCTATGGTGATTGATTCTCGGTACAAGTTAAAGTACTTGAATTATTGTCTTTCTAATGTTTATGACAGTGATGTGGTTAAGGATATGGTTGAGATTGTGAAATTATATTTGTATCGTCTATATGACTTTTACAAATCATATAACACTTTGCCTCGAGGTAGTCATAGTACCAATGATTCTCAACAATTAAAGACTGTCACTATAAATGAAGATGATCATGGGGTGCACGAAGAATAGAAGATCCGTGGATAACTTTTACGAGAATGACAGAAGAAGAAAGTTCATTGGAAGTGGAATAGAAGATAAAGATGATTTTGAGATAGTATATTGGTGGAAAATGAATGGCTACAAATATCCCATTTTATAAAAAATTATTCGAGATGTTTTGGCAGTTCTGATATCTACAGTCGCTTCTATAACTCCGTTTAGTACAGTAGGGAGGATTCTTGATTCCTTTCGAAGTTCTTTGACTCCAAAAACAGTGGAAGCCTTGATATGTACACAAAATTGGATTCATGGCGGCTCGGTATTAATAGATCTCCATCCACAACTAGAAGAGTTAGAAGCTTGTGAAAATATTGAGTCAGGTAATTAAATGAATTTTTTATTGTACATATCTAATATGTTTATTGTACATATCTAACATGTATTATGCTCAAATAATTAATATATTTAATTTTGCATGATTTTTTTTTTTTTGTAGAGAGCCCATCACCCTTCCTTGTTTTGAAATAAGGAAACGGATTTGGAACATAATGATGATTTTAATGGTAAGTTTTACAACCATAAGATCAAATATTATTATTACTTATAAATGATCATCTTGGTTTAATGTATAGTAATTTTTCCAGGCATTGAGAAGCGAAAAGACCAAAGATGAAGGAGAAAACTCACTCAAGTCATTCGTCATGCCTCATGGTGCTTTTGAATGATTATTATTGAACTTGGAATTTTATGTAATAGACCAATAGTTATTATATACTTGGACTTTTTATTTCTATTTTGAATTATTTTGAAGGTAGACTTTGAATATTTTTTAGTATTGACTTTGAACTTGAACATTTGAATTATTTGAGTAAGTTTCTTTTCAAGTTTATATTGAATTTATGGTGGTTGTAGTTTAATGTAAATGCTAAAATTTCACATAGATTACATGTTTTTTTTGTTATTAAATTTTTATTAATTGATGTAATATATTTAGAACTAGTTCACTTTTGTAAATATTACGGTTTATTGACCCACAAAAATCAAATTGTTCAATAGAAAAGAAAGTAAAAAAAAAAATAGTCAGAATTAAAAAAAATAATAAGAATTAAAAAAAAAAAAAAAAACATAATCGATGACCCAACCTCACCCAACCCGAAAATTTTGGGTTGGGTTGGGTTGACCGTTCAAAAATGAACCGATAAGGTTCATTATTAGCCAACCCGAATTTTTGGGTTGGTTCACACAATTCTTCCAACCCGGCCCATGTACACCTCTAGTATTTTCTATTACATACAAAATATTTCTTCTTAATATTTTTTATGGATCGTGCGAATTTTAAAGAACCTATACAACATTGGGTTTTTGTACAGATGGCCTCATTTGGGAGGCCCAAATGAAAAATTGACACCTATTGAAAAAGTAATGGAAAGTGTCCTTCTGGTTATAGTATCCACGTGTGATTTTACCGCTCCGTCCCTAAAATGCACCTTCCATGCCTACCACTACCAAAGAACTCAATCCTCGACGACTCGCCACTCGATCTTCGATGGCTCGTCATTCGAGCCTCAATGCACAGTCACTCAATACCCCGATGCATGGTCACTCGATATGACGACAATCGGCACGTGCATACTCGATCATAGCCACATCATACTTGATACTCGATCATTTTAAACTTTTTAAATTCTTAACCCGTTTAAAGCCCATTATTTCACCACTTCAACTCGTTGCTCAGACTATTCTCTCTCGTCTTGCAATTTTATATCCCTCGACGATTGCACCTCTTAACTCGAAACTCTCTATTCTCTTTGCATCAGGTAACATTCTTCTCTTTATTTATATTTTGGTATCACTCGTCTCTTTCTTTGTTCATATTTTGGCATCACGTTCCTCGATATACACTTGCATGTTTCTCGATACTCGACTGATACGGTTTTCATTTCAGTTTTCATATCTTGCATGTTTGGCTAGAGCTCGGATTTTTTTGTTTTAGTATTCATATTTTGGTATTTTGGACTGCTTAAAGTTTAGGGTTTGAGTAATATAAGTCATGAAGGTGGAAAATCAAACCAAATGCTCGATATCGACCATCGAGTCACATTTAATGTAGTGAGTAAGGGTTACTATGTAGCATGTATCGGGTATCGGGTATCGAGCAATCATGTATTGAGTATCGAGTATCTTGATGGAGTTGACAATCAAATGCAGAATTAATTAGGATCTTATATACTCTAACAACATTAATTTTAGGCATAAATCATGCATGTTCATAGGAAGGAGATAGGGTTTCAGAAAAATACATTTGAAGAATCTCTTCAAAACTCCAATCTCTAACTGAATTCTCCTCTCCAACAAGTTATAGACCACCACGTGATCTTCTCTACTATCCTCTTGGCCCTTAGATTGGAATGTAAAATCCAAAATGAGAAGGAATTCAACGGAATTTGAGAAATTTGAGAGATTTGTGAACTTGGTGTTAAGGATATTAAGAGAACTCCTTTCTCTAAAAAATTCTCAATTGCATGTCCTCAATTTCCTATACAAATTGATCCTTTTGTTCAACAACAATATGCAACTCAATTTCATGAGAAATTGACACTAAGACCTTAACAACTAAGAGCGGAATTGGAAGTGGATTAATAAAATGGAGGAACTAGGAATCCCACTTCCTTCCATTTTCAATTTAATTGAATTTTAAATATAAAATTAAATTCTAATTTGAAAACAAATTCTAAATTTTAAAAACTAATTTTATAAAATATTAATTCGGCAATTAGTATTTAATAAATTAATTCTAATTAATTTAATATAAAATATTATATCACATAAATTACAAACATGAATCCCTATTCATGTAATTAATATTTAAATCATATTTAAATATTTTTCAACTTTCCAATTTCATTTAGTTCGATAATTAAACGTACAATAATATCGTATATAATTAATAATTCCCTCAAATCGAATTTGAACATTTCAAATTTTCTCATCACACTATTCTAAGGTTTAGTCCATTTATGAGTTTCTAGGGACACCTAATGGACCTACAGATCATGAACTCCAACGATCGGGATTAATTAGCTAAACTATTTTAACCGAATTAACCAACATTCGTTAACTACTGAGTCACTCCACTGAAGCCCAATAGTTGTACTCTTCTCATTGTAGATAAATTTCTATCCACTTGATTTAACCAATATCAATAAGTTAATCCTTCAAAATTTGTTCATATTAATAGTTGTGTCAAAATTTTTATTTTACCCTTGTAATATATCTTGCTCCTTAAGTCTCCACTAATTTACTAATGAACAATTGGTTTATGATCCTACTAATAAATCGAGTCCCTTTCAATTATAGAGAGTGTGGGGCCCCTTGTTCAAGACGAGGAGTCAGTACTTAAGGGAACAACCTATCTGGTAACCCTAAAACGGGTGGGAGTGAATTTCATCTGATAGGACTATGTCTCTAGCTATCTACCCAGTCTTACCCCTAAAATAGGAAGCTTATTGAGTGGCGATGTTGAGCTACTCTCACCATTGCAGATTAAAGGATAATCCTAAATTGATATTTGGGTTAATATACACTCAGGATTCAGGAGGAAAAGAAGATACAGGAGATTAGGTAACCCTTTTTCGGTGAAATATCAATAGTTCTCCTTTCTCTGTCTTTGTAAATTGATATACCTATAAATATATATACATATATATATATTACATCTTTGAAAGTATTTGCATGATCGGGAAATATGTTTTCTTCATTGATTTCATGTTGTTTTGACTATTTTCCTTTTGACTATTTTCCTGAAATTATATGGATACATGTTTATTGTGAATTGAATTGGAAGCTAAAATTTTACCCAAGATATCGTTAATATATCTCGTGGACGTTTAGTTGGGATTGTCAGCTTACCTGAGTATGTCTAAGGGGATATTGTCGACATGTGCACATTCGGCGGATTGTATTGGGTACTGAAACTATTTCCTTCGATTTGTGTTCGGTTGATTTTTTTTATTTCTTAAAAAACATATGATCACGCCAACATCATCTTAGTTACCAGACTGAAGTTATACATATTGTGTTTGACTATCTGTGAAGTTGTTTTCTCAAAAATGATTTTAAAAAATAAAACCTATTTTCATAGAAACATACCTCTCGCTGAGATTTCCCAGCTCATGTTTTCCAAATATTTTATTTTCCTCTCCCCTCCCCCCAGGTAGCGCAAGAGCGGAGTTCTAGGATGCTGCTAAGGTCAAGGTCTATCACATTATAACCTCCAAGTGAGTTCCCTATTGAATAGACATGTCATACCTCGATTCCTGATATGGAAGTGTACATACTCACTGCTGACAAGAACAATACAGCGAGGCGTGTTTGAGTCCAGCGAGGTTAGTGTATTACATCATTATTTACTCAGATTTAAGGTGAAGGCCACATATAACTGACAAATTCTTTGTTGTTTTGTACAGACAAGGATCACATCGACACCATTGATCATGTCGGATAGGGAGAGGCAATATAGAGGCACTAGGGTTAATGAACAACCTGTATACGAATGCACTCATGCCGAGACGAGCACCTTAGAGACACATAAATCACACCATGATCAAGATGCTCATAGTCACTTCAGTCACTACGAGAGTTACAAGCATCAGTCTCACAAGCAAAAACTCCATGAGCATCAATCTCACGAGCTTCCTATTGACGAGCATGAAACTCACCCTCCTCATAATCAGTCTCACGAGCATGTGCCCCCAATTGAGAAACAAGTGTCACCTTGGTCAAATACATCCCATTCAAAGCCCATTTGGGGTGTGGTCATTCATCTATCACTCCATGTCATAGATGAAAGAGTGTCTATGGTGAAGCACAAATTGGATGATATGCCCAAGCCTGACTTAAGTGTCCTTAAAGTCGGCATACAAATAATCACCAGCCCACTGTGACCCTTGTATCAAGTACGTAATACTATCTTAAATTTTTTCTAATGTCAATATATAACATGTAGTGTTTGACCTAACGTACTTCTTAAACGATGTAGGGTTTAGGCGTGGACTCCAGTGAGACTAGTGACTGTTGGGGTTGATGCTCTAAAGTCTCGTGTCCTGTAGTTTGTAAACAGTATGTACGAACACTTGTGTTATTAATATATGATATTTACTTCACATCTTATATTTTGCTCAGTTATTTGTTTTATTTGCTTTACCACAAACCAATAAACATAAAATCTCTGGTTATCTGTATATGACTCAAGCATGTATGTGGTGACATACAAGTGGATCATGTCTTGAGCCTTATCCTGGTAACGCTACGGACGCGACCCACTTTGTGGAATGGTCACAAGTGTTCTGACTTGTCACAGATGGTCTGATCCTGATCATTCGTGTTGGAGACATGCGAGTGGGGGCGTCCTATACAAAGAGTTTATATAAGACCTGACCACGAAGTGTTAATGTCTCGTTATATAACACCATTCATGACAAAGACTTCACTTCACTAGGATGACCATAGGTAACATGACCTCAATCCTAAGTGAGTTGGGAACTCCTTCCATTGAGGGTGGTCATTTGATTGTATGGGTGCGAGTGGCCAGTTCGCTGATTCAAACCTACCATTTTGGGGATTCGTTTGATTTGGGAGCTGGGAACTCAGCTACACAAGATGGAATTCATTCCTTCCCCGAGGCAGGGTAAGCAGATAGATAGTTGGACTATGTTGTATTGTTTATTAGAGGAATCAGTGGTACTTAAGGAGTGAGATGTAACTATAGAGGCATAACGGTAATTTGGCCCAGCTGTACTTACGAGCATCTGTGAAGGGTCATCGTACTCATGATTAGTTATATCTGATGGACACAGAAATATATCTGTGGTAAGAAGAGTTCAGCTGTTGGTCTTTAGTGGAATGTCTGATAGTTAACGGATGGTGGATCTCGTGACTAAACAGTTTAGTCAGTTATTCAAGTACCATTGGAGCTTCGAGTCACAGGTCCATTAGGTCCCCTGGGTAGCTTGGATAAAGTCAAGAATCAATATTTGGGTTAATTTGAAATGTTCAAATTGACAAGAGGATGTTCGATTATATATGATATAATTGGACTGGTTAATTATATATGATATAATTGGCAAATGTATGAGATATACTATTTTAGAGGAAATTAGATATAAATATGATTTATATCAAGTAGAGGAGAAAATACTATAGTAAATATATGATATCACACTATAGGATATAAATATAATATGATTATATTAATTAATTAATTAATTATATGATAATTAATCCTAATATCACGTTTGGACATGGGTTAGTGGGCAACTGATGCGTTATTTTATGAGGTGAAAATATGGAATGAAATGCGGTGATGGAATTACGTTGAGCAACAAATTTTCTCAGTGGAATCCAAGTGTAAACCTCACTGAGTTTCCTGGTAAGTCCAGGGTCAAACTCAGGGACTTGGAAAAACGGTATGCGGTGATAATTTTTCAAAAGACTTTGCGGTAATTAGTAAATCAAATAGTTGTTTGATGTTGTTATTTGCGGTAATAAAATAAACGAATGCGGCGTAGTTTCGAAAAGAGTTGATAATACGAAAAATGCAATGAGTATGTGGTGAACAGGTTAAGAAGGGGTTTGGCTAACAGTTCCTAGGATGCGTACATGTTATGCGATCATGCAACACACATACAATAGCAAACCATCTCTCAACGCAAATGCTACGACACTTAATACTAGAACGCATGCGATATATGCGATAAGTCTTAGGAAGTACACATAAGCCTCTATTCTTATTTATGCGATGAAAAAGGACACACACAAATAAGACGACCATATAATATCATACCTATCTCTAGGGTGCATGCAATGTAGGTTGGCAAACAGAGCTTATCTCTAAGTCCCTATCTCTTACTTATGCAGATCTAATCTTACTCTCTCGAGTCTAGATTCTAACCTAGCTCTCTCGAGTCTTTAGGTTATTTCTTTAGACTCTCTCTCAAGTAGCTCTAAAGGGGTGTTGGGCACAGCATAAAACAAGATAATCGCATGCAATGAAGGTCCTAAGTCATGTTAGCTTAGTTTTTCTCAACCTATTCAATAAGTTTAGCTACTCATGTGTGCTTTCAAGAGAGTGAACAGATGTAGATAAAGAAATTCCATTGTATAGATATAGAGTTGAAATACAAAATAACAATACAAGATGAGAATAAAGAGCCTGGTAGCAATCTCTTGCTTCCCAAGGCTTTTACACTCTCTTTTCTACTCTGTTCAAAAAATAGTCTCGCTCTCGTGAGAGTCAACCCGCTCTCTGCTTTCCACGCATTAGTGTTCTCTCTCGAGTTGCCCTGAGCGATCTTTTGGCGTCTCTTCCCTTCTCTCGCTCTGCCTTAAAATAAAAGAAAAACTAAGAACAAGGGTATTCTATCTAAGGAAAAATTCTCAAAGTGTTCGAACGTGCTGAACTGCTGAACTAGCTGAACCTCTTTTTTGAAGGTTACCTTTGGTATTTATAGAGCTCCAGGGTGAAAGGCGGCTTCTCTCTTATGATTGCATAGATGAGATGGCTTTAAATCTCTGACTAATGCGACGAATATTTGTCACCGAAAAGCTGAGTGTACTTGTTATCGCTAGCTACTTGTCAACTTAATTCGGATTCAACCATCATTAGCTTTTTGTCCCATCGTGATTAATTATGCTTTTCACCCAGATGCGCCCACCAAGTTGCGGGGGCACAAATCATCGCAAAGCCTTGCGGTAACGCTGCGCTCGTCCGTTGATTTCTTGTGTTCGCACTTTCCGCCTTGCGTCAACACATATTCTGCATAAAAATACAAAAGTTAACTGTTTTTAAGTGATGGACGCATGTGACTGCAATGTTATGAACTTAATGCTTTTTGGTTGAAATCTAACATATTTTATCAATGCAAACCTTCATTGTTTAATAACTTACCACTATAATAACGTGCATTTCTGCCCATTATCAGCAACGTCAGTTATGGTAACCAATGGGTTAAAATGAAAAATGTTTTCATTTTTGAATCGTGCAATCGATAATCGGTCATTTGCCTAAAAGAATTCATAAAGCGCGCGTTGGTGAAAGAAAACGATCGCTTAAGAGCCTATACGATAGTTGCTTCTCCGTCTAAACGATCGTCCATCTCGCGTTAAATGATCGCACACTCTCGCTTACACGATCGGATAGCTATTCTAAACGATCGTATAGTGTGCCGATTTAGTTAAACAATCGTATATCTTTTCCTAAATGATCGTTCAGCAAATCTTACACGATCGTGTAGTTCCTCTAGAGATAAGCACTTCTGCTATGCGATAGCGTCATTTGCTCTCCCACTTGCTTATCGTCTACACGATTCGTCTGTTCTCCTTCCTCTATCAAATTCACCAAAGCCCACCCTTTGGGTTTTCACCCCGAGAATACACGGGGATCATTAGTGGTGTTGTCGTCCCTGTTGCGGTCGTGAGTTCGCGTTGATCATGCTACTGCATTTGTGAAGATTGTCTTCAACTGGTATGGAACTCTGCCCCTTTGTTATTTTGTTGTTCGTAGCATGCCGTTAATTAGAGTTTATTTGCAGAACTGTATGTGTTGAATGTATAATGTTATATTTCGGTCACAGTAAGATTAGAGTGATCCGAACACGGTCATGGAACTCATCGATATGAGATCCTTCAGTGACCTCATTCTTCCACCATCCACCGATTTCTGTAATCCCATTCCTCCACCATCCATCGAGTCCCATGACCCCATTCTTTCACCATCCATCGAGTCCCATGATCCCATTCCTCTGCCATCCACCGAGTCTCGCGACCTCATTTCTCCACCTCTTATTGAGTCTAGTGAACCTATCCTTCCACCATCCACCGAGTCCCATGAATCCATCCATCCACCATCCACTGAGTCCAGTGACACCATTCCTCTACCGTCTACCAAGTCTAGTGACTACATTCCTCCACCATCCACCAAGTCACGTGACCTCATTCCTCCACCCTCCACAGAGTCATGTGACTCGAATCCTCCACCCTCTACTGTGTCTAGAGACCCTATCCCTCCACCCTCCACCAAGTTCATCCTCTTCATCGTTACATGTGACACCCGAATCCTCACAAGATTCCTTGGGTTAAGAAAAGAGTTCAGACCTAAATGCCTTGAAAGGAAAAGATTAGCTAAGTACCTAAACTATGCTTTGAAGGAAGTATTAGTACTTAGGAAAAATTCTAAGTATTGGAAACATGTGGTTGATCTAAAAGTTAGAATTGAAGTGTTAGAAAGAAAAGGTGAACACTTGGTCCAAGGAAAAAGAAGGAATTTGGACTAAATACTAAGTATAGGATGGGTCACCCTAGAGTTGGAAGCATAACTGGAATTGTAGGAGTTTTGGACGTATGCTTGGACAAGGATAGGCTCATTTTGACGCATGCTAGGGCAAGAACAATTTTTGGATGTTTAGAGCTAGGTGAACGCATGAAGAAAGAAATGGTTAAGTGTTTGGACAACCATGCATTGAACTATACATAACTAAGTGAGAAAACTAGAGTTGGACTCATAGCAAGGAGGTAGTGAATGCACAAGAGGTCAAGGCTAGAAATTTGGCGAAGTGTTGGACAACATATGACACAATAAATAGGTATAACCTTAAAGTTTGAAGGGTTGGACGCCTAGGAAGTGTGGTGGATGCATAGAAGGCTATGTGAATGTCATTTAAAGCATATGAAGAGCAAGCATAGAGCATGAGATAACCATTTAGGAGGAATTTTCACCATGAAACACTATGATAGATAAGGTAAATGCAAACTATGAGGGGACGACATGCTTGGATGCATGAGCCAAGGTGTTAGGCATTCGGGTAGTCACTTTGGAAGTATAAAGCTCAAAAGGATGGTTTGGATGCACAAACCTTAGGGACGTGTGCGTTTAATTTCATCTTTGACACATAGTAAGAAGTTTGGATCTAAATCAATGGGAGAAACCATGTTACCAAAAAGGAAGTTAAGGCCAAGAAGTAGGGATTTGAGAAGTTGAATGCATAAACCAAGGGACCATGTGTGCAACAAAGAGTATTTGGTCATTGAGTGATAGCAAAGGGAGGAATGTGGCTTCTTTAGATAAAATTTTAGTAAACCAAAGTAGGTGGTGGAGGATGGAGATGCAAGATTTAATATGGGGCAACCACTTCAAAGGAAGTATGCATTGGACATATGCAATAGAGGACATGACTTACCTACATGCAAGTAGGTGGTGGCAAGGTGGTGGCTCAATGAGAAGAAGACACTTAAATTTCCTTCAAGGAAGAGGTGGCAGGCATTGGAGGCTTGAAGGATGACAAGGATGATCTGAAGTTGCCTATAAATACCTTTAGGGAGTTACCTTTCACTTCACAACTTTCTGATCTCTTAAGAAATCTTATAAGGGAGTGATTGGAGAGAATTAAAGTTTAGAGGGAAGTTCATGCGTTGGAGTGTTGTATCATGCATCCAAGCTTGACTATTAGATGTTGAACAAGTTGAACTAGGCATTGGTGTTGTTGTCCATGCGTTCAACTTGGTTGTAAAGTGTATCCTTGCATCCAACAGTTGTTTCCTTTTCCAAACCAAAGGTGTAGTTTGAGCCTGGTTGATTGGTAAGCTAGAGTTAAGATTAAGGAAATGTTTAACATTATTTTTAACATAAACACGGGATTCTAAGTTGATATTTGGGTTAATAAAGACTCAGGATTCATGAGGAAAAGAAGATACAGGAGATTAGAGAACCTTTTTTTTTTCGGTGAGCTGTGAATGGTTCTTCTTTCTCCATCTTTATGAATTGATATACCTTCATGTATGTATCTATATATATATATATATGCATGATTTTGAAAGTTATGGCATGATCGGGAAATATGTTGTCTTCATTGATTTCATGTTGTTTTGACTATTTTCCTGATATTATATGAATGCATATTATTGTGAATTTAATTGGAAACTAGAATTTTACCCGAGATATTGTTAACATATCTCGTGGACGTCTAGCTGGGATTGTCAATATAATCTGACTGGGATTGTCAGTCTACCTGAGTATGTCTAGGGGGATATTGTTGACATGTGCACATTCAGCAGGTTGTATTGGCAACTAAAACTATTTCCTTGGATCTGTATTTGGTTGATTTTTTATATTTCTTGAAAAACATATGATCATGGCAACATCATCTCAGTTACCAAACTGAAGTTATATATATTGTGTTTGACTATCTGTGAAATTGTTTTCCTAAAAATGATTTTAAAAAATAAAACCTATTTTCATAAAAACATACCACTCATGAGCTTTCCCAACTCATGTTTTCCAAATGTTTTATTTTCCCTCTCCTCTCCCCTCAGGTAGTGCCAAGAGCGGAGTTCCATGATGCTACTAAGGTCAATGTCTGTCACACTATAACCATATTTCTAGGTGAAGGTCTGCTCTTTATGACTTCCATAACCTAGGAGTAGAGTTATCTAAGCTGAGTCTGGAGTTGTGTAAATATTATAATGCTTTGATAAAAAAATAAATTAACCGGAGACCTGTTGTCATTTTATACTTGGCTAAAGGGTTGTTTGTAATTTAGATCCAAAAGAGGCAGTAGTTATCACAAAAGAGTTTGAGATGAAGGTGATGGATAGCATGTTACAAAAGGGTAATGTTTGTTATCTTCAAGCCCTCTTTCGGGTGAAAAAGGTAAGCTCGGGAGGGGGGTGTGACATTACAATATCCACCACTCTCCCTCATCCCAATTATCTACCACTCCTCTTGCTATGTTGCTTCTCAAGATACCATCTTTTCCCCCCCATTGACTCTAGCGTATCCTAAGTTGCTTCCACTAAAGGCGTTGAAAAAGTTCAGGATTAAGGGCGAGTCCAAGGTAAGGGATGTCACACCCCCTCCCAGATTACCCTTTTAACCTGGAAGAAGATGTGACAGTAGCAGTTACTAGCCCTATCGCCAGCACTTACCACCTTTACCTTCTTACTTCACTCTTGAAGTGCCAACCTGATAAACGTTATTAACGTATACAATTAGTTCACATCAGGAAGGCTCAACACAATTTTCATATGATCACATGCTTAACAAACCATGAAACAATATCTACAGATAAAATATTGATCGATTGGACCAAAACGATATTAATAAGTCCCTAACATTCCTCACTAACATGTCCCTGACACTTCTCACAACATATGTACATATATACAATAGTTAACCTAGTTTCTATTCAACTAGCTGGGTCTTGTGTGGCAAACAGAAACAGGATCAATATCAAGGAATCTAACTACTACCTGGGGAAAGGAAAAAAAAACATTTGAACTGTGAGCTATTCGCCTAGTGAGTGACTACTAGAAATCAGGACATACTATGCTTTTCATTAATATAAAACATGTAAACATACTGGAAAACATTTCAAGCAACTTCCTTTAAAACATGAGCATAGTCATAATATCATGCTTTTGAGAAGAAAACTCATTAAACATCAATAAACATCACTAAACCTTAGTTGAGAACAATCATACATCACTCTAGCTCCCAACGTTTGTATCCGGCCAGGAGACCCATACTTCGGCCTCAGGTTATTGGTATATGGCCTAGGAGACCCATACTTCAGGCTCTTTTTCAGAACTACCTATGTGCACGTGGAGTTTCTAAGTACCGTCAACACCTTAGGTACTTTTTGGATACCTTCTATACTTTCAGTATCCAGCTTACTAAATATCATGTTTAAGGAAAAACATATACATTAAGAATCATTCAATCATAGCCCTTAGCATAGCATTTGTAGAAACATAGCTTTTATCTTAAAACGCATGCTTCATCATAGATACTTAGCTTTTATAATGAATTAACATATAACCTTGGCATGCAATAAAACATACACATGCTAGAGAAGAAAGGCAATGCAATTCATAAAACTTAGTTGTTTGAAAACATATAAACTTAACATCAAACATCATTAAAATCGCATGGTCTTTTATGCAAAAAACATTGAAAACATTAAATTATTTTAGTCATTCACTACTCATCTGGCCTCTTAATGGTTTGTAGGCTTCTCCTAGCTCCTCTTGGCCTGAAGTAATACAATTCCTTGTTACATTCCTTAGAATTCTTGTCAAGATGCATCAAATCGTTTGCTTACTAGCGAGACCCTTACTAGCGAGATCATCACTAGCGAGACCAATACTAGCAAAATCGTCACTAGTAAGATCATCACCAAGGAGATCATCACTAGCAAGATCTTCACCAATAAGATAATCGCTAGTGAGATCATCACCAAGGAGGTCATCCCTAGCGAGATCATCTTATGAGCGAGACTTAACATGGAAATCAGCGAGACTAGGCACAAACTAGCGAGATTTTTCATTCTTGGCAAGATTTACCATTACTAGCGAGACCTAGTGTAATTTCTAGCGAGACTAGGTAGAAAATCAACCAGATTTAAGTGACCAGCGAGATTTACACTATCTTTATCTCGCTCTCGCTCCCTTGGGTGAGCTATTTGCTTGATCTTCCCAACCAGCTATCTGCTTACGCAACAAATTTCTGTTTCAAATTCAAAAATTTATAACTCGAAATCCAGAACTCATTTCAAGAAACTTCCTTTTATAAACTTGTTTATAATTGAGTTAGCAATCTTACCTTAAAATTGCAGCTCCAGACTCGATCTCTACAGCCTGTTATTCTTCGAGCATCATATCCTGCCCAGATTACTCGAATTCAAGACCAGCTTCAATTCCTCTTCAAATTTCACCTGTTTCCCGTCAAATTTAGCTCAGGAATCCTTCACAAAAGTTGTTAATAAATTAGTTAAATTACTAATCTCAAATATTCAGCTCCAAACTTCATCTCTACAGCTTGTTATCCTTCGAACATCATACCCTATCCATATTACTCAAATTCCAAACCAGCTTCAATTCTTCTTCGAATTTTCCCCAAGTTTTCTTCACATTCTACCCCACTCGACCTTAAACCTTCTTCTTATTCTCCAATTAAATTCCTAGCTAAAGTACCTCACTTGTTTCGGTTTGGAGGAGGAGGTATGTCGGCAGTAAAAATGGGGAAAGAGTGATCCCTCATCCCACTTAAACCTTCCACCGACTTGCACCTTTTCCTCTTTTCCCTCTTTTTTTTTAAAAAAAAACCATAAAATTATTTATTTCCATACTTCCATTCAGCCTTTAGTAATAAAATAATACTAATTATATTATGATTGATAGTATTCTTCCACCCATGTTCAACATAAATCCCAAACTCAATATATCTCATAAAGATTTAGAATTTGGCTTGCCAAAAGCACTCTCGGCTAACTTTACAAGCTTATCCGAGGCATTTCAACACAACACTTAGAGTTTTCCCTTCTTCCTTTCCTTCATTCTTCAACTTTTCCCTGCAATGTAACATTCCTCATAAGTAAACCTACTTAACATTGTAATCACATAGTTAACATACTTAGGTAAGGAAAGTAGGGTTCCGGGTTTACAAAGGACGAGCTCAATGGGAAGAGCGAGCTGAAGGTGAAGGGTAAACCCAAATTAAAGAGCGACCCCATGGTGAAGGCCGAACCTATGGCCGATTCAGACTCCGAGATGAAGCGTAAGCCTGTCGACGTTGAGGGGAACAAAGACAGGTAAGTAGGAAAAGGAAGCCGACACACCCATACACCTTTCTAGTTGACACGACAAGGGTGACGGGGAAAAAGCATAAACACATATAGCTTAATCAATGTTAGACTGACATCATCCCTTATGACCCAACACATGCTATTCTAGAGGAAGTGATAAATGAATTCATGGTTTGGTTAACCAACGTGGATATGAGTCCTCACTAGTCGAGTACAGGCGTACTCTTCAGGATGAATTACACGATGAAGAAGTTGTTATGGGATCTAACACATGACATTTATTGGGTTGAGAACGACGTAAGTTAACATCCTTTATTACATTTGTATGCTTGTTAATTTCTATTTCCACTCATTAACTAAACTTGCAAACTACAGGTTCTTGATTATTTATTCATGTTTCTCCGACAGAGATATGTGCTCATTGGTTCACGACATTGCCACATGGCATGTTGGTATGAATTATAGATTATTTAAATTTTGATGTATGATTTTGCATGAATGATATACCTTAATCTATTGTTATCTATTTTCCAAAATTACTTAAACCTACATGGTCTAGATAGCTTATCCCATGCCATATATAAGAAAACGAGTGAAGAAGCTGCTAAAGTATGGGAAAGAGCACTCGTATGTCGATTACATGCTCAAATTGGAAGTTGAACATCAGCCTGGATGGGGAGATCTCGATTACGTCTATAGCCCAATTAACTACAGGCAGCACTAGATTATGTTGGTGATAGAAATGAACCTTTGGTGCATCCTGTTGTATGACTCACTTGTCAAGTATATCACACTGAGGGATCTCGTATCATTCCTAAAGCCTCTATACTTCACTCTCCCTTCACTGGCACAGTTATGCAACTTATATATTGCAACGCCTAACCTTGCACCCAATCCTTGAAAGTTGAATTGTGTCAATACAAGTTTCTTACATGGGTTAGATGCACAGGACTATGGGATATTTAGTCTCAAGTTCCTTGAATATTTGGTGATCAGGTCGAGTATGGAGAGCTTACGGCAGGATAAAATGCATGATTTGAGGTTGCAGTATGGTGTCGAGTTATGGGTCGGTCAATTTTTTTTTAATTACATTTTTCTATGTAAATTTTGACATTATTTGTAAATGTATGAAGTTGTGGATTTTATATGAGCAAATGTAATTATTCTTATGAGTAAATTGTGTTTATCAAATTTTTTAAAGGTTACAAGCAACTATATGTATATTTTCATATTAAGCAACTGTATGATTAACTTGCATCGAGTATCGAGAGATGTGCATCGAGTATCGAGTAACGTGCATCATGTATTGTATAACTTGCATCGAATATCATTTAACATGCATCATGTATTGAGTATTGTAATTTCAGTTAATGTTTATCGAGTATTATCGAGTAACGTGTAATGCAGATCGAGTATCAAGTAACGTGTAGCATGGATCGAATATCAAGTATTTATCATAATGCTTACTTTACTTTACAGAATGAACAAAATGTAGAGTAATAAACAATCTAAATCAACATATTCTATACATTATTTAACATCGATTGTGTCTGGGTCCCCTGAGTCTCGGTCCTTGCCCGTTTGTTGCGTTTGGATGTATCAAGAGTTTGTTGGGTTTTATGTTCTAAAACTCGTAGATAGTGAATGTAATTAAATAATCGTCATTAATAAATAGTTATTAATGTTTTTCTCAATGAGTGTTATTGATGTTTTATTTAATTTTGTCTTATTAATCCTAAAATCCAATAAGCTAACATTCTAGGCTGTCTTATGAGTCTTGAACTGTATATAGGGACATATAGAGATCAATGTTCAAGATACAGCCTAAAGGGTCTATAGTGAAGGAAATCAAACATGAGGATTTCCATGAGCAGCGGAATGATCCTTCCAAATTCCATTCGAAAGTAAAAAATAACAATTACAGTCACGAACGAAAACATACTGGTCATGCACAACATGAAATTACAGCATACTTTAAAATAAGATCAAAGATAACAAATACATACCTTTAAAGACTCATGCTTCAAACTCCCTCGATCACGAACGCTCGTTCAGTCTCCGAGGTAGCAACATAAGAACGCTTGAACACTACGATCGCAACACAACACGATCAATCAGCAAACATAAACTAAACGATCTCTAAGATCACGAACCTAACAAATGGCCTCTAAAACCTCGAACTCAATCGAGTTGAGTGAGGACACCACCACAATGGCTACCTTGGTATTCTCGGTATAAGAATCCAGAAGTATGGGCTCTGTGTGGACTTGGTTAGTGGAAGAGATCGGAGGAGTAACAATCTTGTAGACGATTGAACAAGTGGGAGATGAGAAGAAGTCTATCGTATAGACGAAGGCAACCTCTCGTATAGCAAATGCCCCACGATCGTTTAGCTACGACATACTGAGTGAACTATCATATAGTAATACTCCACGATCGTTTAGTTTCTCTTTCAGCTATCATTTCATGAATCCAATTCACTTGACAACAAACTGTGAGTTATTTTCTGAGAATAGCAACTCTTTAGCAACTCCTCTAAATTTAGGAAAACATTTTTCGTTTTTATCTTACGGTTATCATAAAACCACCAATAACCACCCACTCAATTGGTTATTAGAGAAAAAGATATAATTATCCAATAATTAATATTATTATAAATATATATGATAACCAACTTACCATATTACATTTATAACCTATAGTTTTAATATTTCATCTCATGAAACATATAAACCATAGTTCTTTTTCTATTTTATGATACTTAATGTAAATCTCATTTACATTAATCCTCCACTTGATGAATCTCATACATCACACCGATCATATCATATATAATCGAATTTCCTCTTGTCAATTTGAATATTTCAAATCAACACCAAGAACTGATTCTCAACTTGAATTCATTAAGCTACCAAGGGGACCTGATGGTCTTGTAGCTTGAAGCTCCAATGGTACGTAAATAACTGACTAAACTCTTTAGTCATGGGACCCACCATCAGTTAACTATCAGGCACTCCTAAAGACCGACAATTGCACTCTCCTTACTACAGATATATTTTGTGTCCATATCAACCAATCAACAATGCAATAACCCTTCACAAATCACTTGTAAGTACAGCTGGGCTAATAACCTTTATGCCCTGTAGTTACATCTAACTCCTTAAGTACCACTGATTCCTCTAATGAACATAAGTCATAGTCCTACTATGACTAGTCCTCTCTTCCAAAGAGACGTTGTGGCCACTATGTTCAAGACCTGAAATCAGCCCTTAAGGGAACAACCTATCTACTTACCCCTATTTCAGGGAATGAGTGAAATCCATCTTATGTAACTGAGTTCCCAGCTCCCAAATCAGACAAGTCCCCAAAAAGGTAGGCATGTTGAGTTGGCAATCTGGCCACTCTCACTCATACTAATCAAAGGACCGCCCTCAAAGGCAGAAGTTTCTAGAACATTTGGGATTAAGGTTCTATCACCTATGGTCATTTAGGTGAGATGTAAGTCTCAAGTATCAACAACATTATATAAAGAGACTGGTCATCTTGTGGTCCGGTCTTAGACAAACTCTTTGTATAGAACACCCCGTTCACATGTCTCCACATGAATGGTTAGGATCTACCATCTATAGTAGTTCACAACAATTGTAAACTTCTACAAAGTGGGCTGTATCCGTAGTGTCATCAGGATCAAGTATCCCTCCTTAATCCTTATACTACAGAACTTTTTAAGTTATTACTTAAGGCATGATCCACTTGTATATCTCATATACATGCTTAAGTTTACATAGAATAATCATGGAGCTTTGTTTATTGGATATGAGTAAATGCCAAATAAAATAACTCTTATTTTATTCATAACAATGTGTACAGTTTACAAACTATGAGAGTCCAGGAGAATTAGGACACAAATCCCAACAATCTCCCACTTGTCCTAATGCCTTGGAAGACTATTGTACAATATATGATAAATACAAGTACAATATACAATAAACTAGGGCATACTCTATACCCCAGTATCATCTTTCACTTGCCCTAAACAAGATGCCACATGTCTCATAGACCCAGAGATTCTAGATGACCCTCGAACACTTTAGTCAAACAGCCTTTGTAAACGAATCAGCAATGTTGTGCTCCATTGCGATCTTCATGACTATCACATCACCGCGATGCACAATCTCCCTGATCAAGTGGTATTTCCGCTTTATATTCTTGCCTCGATGATGACTCTGAGATTCCTTTGAATCTGCCACAACCCTGTTATTATCACAATAAATAGTGATCAGCAAATCGATATTTAGAACAACTTCTAAATCTGTAAGGAATTTCCTTGGCCAAATAGCCTTCTTAGCTGCTTTACAATCGGCTACATATTCAGCTTCCATAATAGAGTCAGCGATGTATCCTTGCTTGATGCTTAGCCCCACTACAGCCCCTCCATTCAGAGTGAACACTGACCACGATGTCGATTTACGAGAATCTCTATTAGTCTGAAAGTCAGAGTTTGTGTATCCTGTAAGGATCAAATTCTTATCTCCATACACGAGAATGTAGTCCCTCATTTTCTGAAGATACTTGAGGATCGTCTTGACCACTGTCTAGTGATCAAATCCTGGATTGGATTGATAACGATTGACAATCCCTACAGCATAGCAAATACAACATTGCATACATTAAACTTCCAACAGCCGAAGCATAGAGAATCTGTCGCATCTCCTCAACCTCTTGAGGTGTCTTTGGACATTGATCCTTAGACAAAATAATTCCATGTCTAAAGGGTAATAAACCCCTCTTGGAATCCTACATTCTGTACCTGATCAATATTTGATCGATGTACGATGCCTGAGACAAGGCTAACCTCTTATTCTTGCAATCCCGAATGATCTGGATCCCTAGAATATATTGCACCTCACCCAATTCTTTCATTTGGAACTGGGCAGCTAGCCACTGCTTAATGTCAGTCAGAAATTCTACATCACTCCCAATGAGTAAAATATCATCCACATACAATACCAAGAAAGCTATTGAGCTATTGATGATCTTTTTGTAAACACAAGGCTCATCAACATTCTGATCAAAGGCAAATGATTTGACCACACTGTCAAATCTAATGTTCCACGATCTAGACGCTTGTTTCAGCCTATAAACGGACCTATTAAGCTTGTAAACTTTTTGCTCTTGATCTGGAACTACGAACCCCTCTGGTTGAGCCATGTAGATAGTCTCCTCAAGCTTACCATTAAGAAATGTAGTCTTGACGTCCATTTGCCATATCTCATAATCATAAAATATGGCTATGACAGGAGTATCCTGATAGACTTAAACATGACAACAGGTGAGAAAGTAGTCCACTCCCTTAACCTAGGTATAACCGTTTGCCACGAGTCTAGTCTTAAAGGTTTGCACCTTTCCATCTACACCTCATTTTCACTTATAGATCCACTTACGCCCTATAGATTTTACTCCATCAGGCTGATCCACAAGCTCCCGGGCTTGATTGAAGTACATAGACTCCATTTCCTGGTTCATGGCCTTAATCCACTCATCCTTGTCAACATCCTCCATTGCTTGCTCAAAACACAATGGATCCTCGACCTCATCATTAGAAATAACATTCTGGGCTTCAGTAAAACCCATGTAGTGTTCTAGTGGGTTCATAACCCTCCTACTACGTCGAGGCAGTTTCAACACTTGAGCTGGTTGACTAGATGTACCGACCTCAACAACTCTTGTTGATTTGTCAATATGTTCAACAACTCTTGTTGAACCCTCAGTAGTCTCAGTCTCACTACGAAAAACAAGCTTACTTCGTGGTTTATGATCCCTAATGTGGTCTTCTTCCAAGAAGAAAGAATTTGTAGAAACAAACACTTTTTTCTCATTCAGATCATAGAAGTATTCACCCCTCGTTTTCCTGGATAGCCTATAAAGAGACAAACTTTCGAACGCGGTTCAAACTTCTTCGGGTTAGTCACAAGCACATGAGCTGGATACCCCCAAATCCTGAAGTGGCGTAAACTACCTTTATGACCTCTCCACAACTCAAAAGGTGTTTCAGAAACACTTTTCGAGGGAATGTTTTCAGAATATATTATGCAGTCTCCATTGCAAAACCCCAAATCAAGTCTGGAAGATGAGCATAAATCATCATAGACCGAACCATGTACAACAAGGTTCTATTTATCCTTTCTGATACACCATTCTGCTGAGGTATACCTAGGCTCAAGAGTTGGGACGTAATCCCATGTTCTATCATATAGTTCTGAAATTGGAGGTCCATATACTCTACACCACGATCAGATCATAGTGTTTTTATCTTATTACCTAATAAGTTTTCAACTTTAGCCTTATACTTCTTGAACTTGTCAAGGGCTTCAGACTTACATTGCATTAGGTAGAGATACCCGTACCTTGAATAATCATCTATGAAAGAGATGAAATATTCATACCCACCTCGAGCTCTAACACTCATCGGACTACAGAGGTCATAATATACAAGCTTCAAGGCTTCCTTGGATCTGTAACCTTTTCAAGTTAAAGGTTGTTTGGTCATCTTGCCTTCAAGGCATGATTCACACACACAGGCAAGAAGTTTTCTTCTAAACTCTTTAGAAGTCCACATTTCACAAACTGCTTAATCCTATTGAGATTGATGTGTGCCAAAGATGGGCGTTTTTCTTAGGAGAAATCTTTGGCCTTTTAGCTGTTGTTGCCGTACTGAATATTTCAGTATTAAACAAGGCTTTTATGACTAACGACTTTAGTACATATAAGTTACTTTCCATTGAACTAAAATCAATCTCCATCCCATTCTTGAAAATAAACATTTTACTCTCAGAAAATGAGACGGTATAACCTTGTTCAATGAGACAAGAAATTGAGATTAAGTTCCTCTTGATATGAGACAAGAAATAAACATTTTACTCTCAGAAAAGGAGACGTTTAATGGATAACGTTTCTTGCCCAAAAATAATTTCAGTCTGCGTACAGCAATAGCTGAAACAACCTCACCAGTACCGACTCGAAGAGTCATCTCTCCCCGTGGCAACGTTTGCAAGGAACTAAATCCTTGGTAAGAGGAACTGACGTGATTAGTAGCACCTGAATCAAGGATATAGAGAGAATCATCATTCTTTACCAAACACGTCTCCAAGACCAATAAATCATATTTACTGTCTTTAGACTTTCACCTCTTTTGGAGAGTAGTGGGATCAGTATCATAACCTAAATAAGCTCCAAGTTCCATGTCAGAGAACATTTCTCTTCTATGAATTTTAACATAGTCAGTAACACTTGCTTTCTCTTCCTGGAGATTAACTTAGGAACTGACACTACTGGTTTTGTCATCCATCCCTCTGTGCTAAAAAAGTGAGAACTGACGTTCAAACAAATCTTGAAATAAGTCCATGATCTCACGTGCAATGACCAAGTTCTCAACCCTTTTGGCCAAAGCATCAGGTATGCTAGCCAATACGTGAATTCGGTCCAATGAATTAGACTTCAGCCACACCTCATATGTATTACGAACACTTCGCAGTACATCAAGAGTCAAGACTTGAGAACACTCCTCAACCATGACAAACTCGAGGTCGTTTACCACGAAATACGTTTTACAAGACTCTTTCCACTGTATGGAATCAGTTAAACTAGAGGCATTTAACGGAAAATCAAACATGTTGCTGAAAAAAAAGGAACTTGATCTACGTTAGGTTTTAAACAAATACTCATTGAAAAAACATACAACATCCAATACGGTTTAGAAAAACTAACATGAACCCCGTGTGACATCTAGTTTCGCTATGACACTTTAGTGTTCTAGGACAAAAGCCGCTGAAGGATGGTCAATTCATCCCTCCTCTGAATTGAGACATTCTCAACCAGCCATTAATACCATAACAACTCTAGTTCCTATAATGACTAGCCATCATTGATTTGGTCAAGAAATCATTAACTTAATTAACAATTTCCAGAAAGTGTGACCCGTCATTTTAGGCCCTAGAGTTCTGCCCCAAGCAGCCAATCCGAAGGGAAAAAATCCGATTAGGGCAAAAACTAAAGTGACCCTATCCATTTTTGGAGTTCACCTTGATATTGACCAACTGCACAAAACCCATCCGAAAAGGGACATTCCCAGGGCGCCATGAGGGAGAGTAAGAATGATCTCACGGTGCGAACAATTGAAGGAGATCGTAGGACGTGTGTTCACACACCCTTCACCCAATTACTATAAATACTCTCTCTGTCCACCTTGACATTGACTCATGGAAACACCATCCGAAGGGGGATGCTTCCAAGGCACTAGGAGGCAAGCATGAATCTCACGGCGTGAATATTTAGGGAGAAATATGAGTGGAATCATTAACATATCATATACATCTCTTCCTCCCACTTAGTATTTTATAACCTAGGGTTTAGTTTACTTAGAAAAAATATGGCTAAGAATTTTAACTAAGTGACTTTTTAGGTTTGCCCAAGAGTAACATTTACGTTGGATAGTTGAACAACATGCTTCCATTCACCCTTATACTATAATGCTTATGGCATAAAGATGATGAATGAATATGCTTACTGCATGCATCAATATAACTCTTATATTTCATAATTCATGTGCATGCTTTCTTGTAATTTCATCATGCCATATTATAACATTTATAATACATGATGCATGAATAATTTCACAACCTAAGGTGGGTTTTAAATCTATAGGTCATACACTATGCCATATAAACCACATACATCTCATGTAGATTAAAAAAAATTGATGAACCGTTAGCCTCAAAATTCTTAAAAACAAAAGCTAACTATTACAAATGAAAAGAGTCTCCGGTTCAAACAGGCGAACCGGGTCTTGAACTATCTGGTGGAAGTCCGCGTCTCCACTGATCGTGTACCAAAATCCAAGTGATCGCCTACGCGAAAGAGTAAACGATTTACTCAATCGTTTACCTATGCTTCTAGAGCTAAACGATCGTTTAGCAATGTTCGTGTACCTTTTACTATGCAATGAAGGATGAAATACGCGATCGTGCTGCGCGTCACGCATAACACAAACCTTAAACGATCGTCTAAACGACAATGATGGGGTGAAGCACAATCGTCTAAACGATCGCTAAGTGAGCACCTAAATATCGTATACCGCGTGATCGTGTAGTCAGTAACTATGCGATGAAGCGTTCTAACTACACGATCATTTAGTACACGTGCCTTTTATGAAACAATGAGCATCAAATTTTCCCATTTGATCGTTTACCTCCAGCATCTACGCAATCGGGAAACCAACGCTGCGTGATAGAGCAAACACTTTACCCCATCGTTTAGCATTAGCTAAACGATCGTTTAATAAATACTACACGATCGCATAGAAAAATCTACATTATCATTTAGCCAAATCCCAACCCTTGGTCTTCTTCTTTGCTGAGAACCGCATCTCCATGCTTCGAAACTTCAACACGAACGACTAGACAAAATAATACATATTGAATTATAGACTCGATTGCATGTTAATTATGCCCAAATACACAGGGGCCCTTATAAATTAACACTTTGTAATCAAAAGATAGCTTTAAACAGAGGCAACTAACCCATAAACATTCATCAACGCCATCCACAAACGCATTTAACACTTAAACGCAAATGCAAAAATCCCACCACGACTGTAAAAGAAGTTCAAAATAAAAGTGAAATTTGGAATATCAGGCAAACTTGGCTCTGATAACAATTGAAGGAAATCAGACATGAGGATTTCCATGTGCAGTGGAATGATTGTTCCAAATTCCATTTGAAATTGAACAATAACAATTATAGTCACGAAACGAAAATATACTTGTCATGCACAATACGAAATTACAGCATGCTTTACAATAAGATCAAGGGATAACAAATACACACCGTTGAAGACTCATGCTTCAAACTCTCTCAATCACGAACGCTCGTTCAGTCTCTGAGACAGCAACACATGAATGCTCGAACACTACGACCGCAACACAGTACGATCAATCAACAAACACAAACTGAAAGATTTCTAAGATTACAAACCCAACGAACATCCTCCAAAACCTCGAGCTCAGTCGAGTTGAGTGAGGACACCACCACAGTGGCTACCTTGGTATTCTCGATACGAGAATCCAGAAGTGTGGGCTCTATGTGGACTTAGTTAGAGGAAGAGACTGGAGGAGTAACAATCGTGTAGACGATTGAGTAAGTGGGAGATAAGAATAAGTCTATCATATAGACGAATGCTCAATCGTTTAGACGAAGGCAGCCTATCGTATAGCAAATGCCCCACAATCGTTTAGCTACAACCAACTAAGTGAATATCGTATAGGAACACTCCACGATCATTTAATCTCTCTTTCAGCTATCGTTTAGTGAATCCAATTCACTTGACAACAAACCGTGAGTTCTTTTCCGAGAATGGCAACTCTTTAGTAACTCCTCTAAATTTAGGAAAATACTTTTCCTTTTTATCTAACGATTAACATAAAACCACCAAAACCTCCCACTCAATTGGTTATTAGAGAAAAAGATAAAATTATTCAATAATTAATATTATTATAAATGTATATGATAACCAACTTACCATATTATATTTATAACCTATAGTTTTAATATTTCTTCTCATGAAGCATATAAACCATAGTTCTTTTTCTATTTTATGGTACTTAATGTAAATCTCATTTATATTAATCCTCCACTTGATATATCTCATACATCACACCGATCATATCATATATAATTAAATTTCCTCTTGTCAATTTGAACATTTCAAATTAACACCAAGAACTGATTCTCAACTTGAATTTATTGAGCTACTAAGGGGACCTTATGGACCTGTAGCTTGAAGCTACAACGATACATGAATAACTGACTAAACTTTTTAGTCACGGGATCCATCATCCGTTAACTATCGGGCACTTCTAAAGATTGACAGTTGAACTCTCCTTACTATAGATATGTTTTGTGTCCATATCAATCAATCAACAGTGTGATAACACTTCACATATCACTCGTAAGTACAGCTGGGCCAATAACCGTTATGCCCTGTAGTTACATCTAACTCCCTAAGTACCACTGATCCCTTTAATGAATATAAGCCACAGTCTTTTTATGACTGAGTCCTCTCATCCAAAGAGAAGCTGTGACCACTATGTTCAAGATCCGAAATCAACCCTTAAGGGAGCAATCTATCTACTTACCCCTATTTCAGGGAAGGAGTGAATTCCATCTTGTGTAACTGAGATCCCAGCTCCCAAATCAGACAAATCCCCAAAAAGGTAAGCATGTTGAGTTGGCAACTGGACTGCGAAATAGTAACCACTAGTAGTAACTCCATTAACTAGTTAGGTTTCAATTTCAATAGGATTACCTAAGCAACTTAGTCTTACTCATGAGTATATTATGAAATCCTCACGATGAATTGTCCTTTGATTTGTATGGGTGAGAGTGGCTAGTTTGGTGATTCAATATGCCTACCATTTTTGGGGATAAGACCGAGTGGTAGTTGGGAACATAATCATACAAGATGGATTTCACTCCTTCTTGAATTTAGGGTAAGTAGATGAGTGCTCCCTTAAGTGGTGTCTCTGTAACTTGAACAAAGTGAATGAACTCTTATACAAGAGTACCTCTGAGCGAAAGCAAATCTTTCTAAAGACATTTTGACAGAATTGCCACATTTACATTCAAACAAACAGATATGCATCATACTGTAAAATTACCGACATGCTTTAAGATAAACAAACTAGAGAACAATAAAACTTACCAATTGAAGAACTTTTCTCCTCGGAAAATCTCGCTCTCTCCAAGGAACGGGTGCTTTCGCTCTCGCTGGAACGTCAAGCTATCGTTCAGCAACACCACCGGTCATCTACCACAAACGATCTCCACAAGAACAGAAGAAGATAAGGACAACACCACCACTTGGAACCCTTAGTATTCTCGGGGTGAGAATCCTGTTCGGATTTGGTAGAGGGGACAACTCCCTCTTGTCAATTTGAACATTTCAAACTGACCTAAAAGCTGATTCTCAACTTGAATCCATTGAGCTACCAAGGGGACCTTATGGACCTATGGCTCGAAGATTCAACGGTACGTGAATAGCTTACTAAACTCTTCAGCCACGAGACCCACCATCCATTAACTACTAGGAATTCTACTAAAGACCGACAACTAACTCTTCTTACCACAAATATATTTATGTGTCCATCGGATATAACCAATCAACAGTACAATAACCCTTCACAGATGCTCATAAATATAGTTGGGCGAATTTACCTTTTTGCCTCTGTAGTTACATCTAACTCCTTAAGTACCACTGATCCCTCTAATGAATAATACAACATAGTCCTACTATGTGCGGAAACCTCTCTAGCTATAAGAAGATGTGTGGCACCACATCGTTCAAGCCCCAGGATCAGCCCTTAGGGGAGCAATCTATCCACTTACCCCTACTTCGGAGAATGAGTGAATTCCATCTTATGTAGCTGAGTTCCCAACTCCCAATTCAAAAGAATCCCCAAAGTGGTAAGTTTGAGTCGGCGACCTGGCCACTTGTACCCATGCAAATCAAAGGACCGCCCTCAAAGGCAGAAGTTCCCAACTCACTCAAGATTGAAGTCATATTACCTATGGTCATCCTAGTAAAGTGAAGTCTCTGTTATGAATGGTGTTATATAACGAGACATTAACACTTTGTGGTCAAGTCTTATACAAACTCTTTGTATAGAATGCCCTCGCCCGTATGTCCCCACAGGAATGATTAGGATCAAACCATCTGTAGCAAGTTCAACACTTGTAACTATTCCACAAAGCGGGTTGCATCCGTAGCATTACCAGGATAAGGTTTCCCTCCTATATCCATATACTACAGACTATTTTGGTTATCACTTAAGACATGATCTACTTGTATGTCACCACATACATGCTTAAGTTACATAATGACAACCAGGGATTTTAGTTTATTGGTTTGTGGTAAAGAAAATAAAACATCCAATGTTTAAAGACAAGTAGTGAAGAAAATATAATATATTATACATCACAAGCGTTCGTACAAAGCTGTGTTTACAAACTACAAGACACGAGACTTTAGGGCACCATCCCCAACACAAAGGGCCCTACCCTCTCACTAGCCCGATAGGGGTTTCTGTTTAATGATTGGACCATAAATAGGTTGTTCATTAGAAGAGCATTGGTACTTAAGGATGCAGAGGTAATCCAGGGGTAAAATGGTAATTTGGCTCAGCTGGTGTTACGAACACTTATGAAGGACTAACTTGCTGTTATTGGTCTACACCGTGGACATAGAAACATATCTGTAGTGAGAAGAGTGCAGCTATGGGTCTTTAGTGGAGTGTACCCACAGTTAACGAATACTAATTAATTTGGTTAATGAGTTTAGCCAATTAATCTCACATCGTTGGAGCTTCTGATTTCCAGGTCCATTAGGTCCCCTTCCTAGCTTGTAAAGAGTATTTAGGTAATTTGTCATTAAACTAAATTTGAAATATTCAAATTCAAAATTGAGAATTTCTTAATATATGTTGATACATTTTAATATAAAGTTTAATTTTAGACTTTATTATTAATTTTGGATATGATTCCAAATTAATAAATGAGAGAACGAAATATCTGAAATGAGTTAAAATATTAATTTAATATGAATAAGATTCATATTGAAAACTATAGGTTAAAAAATGTGCATTGGATGCACATTAAAACTATAGGTTAAATGAGAGAAATATATTTGAATATGATTCAAATGAGAAATTAAAATTAAATATGTTATATTTAATTGGATGATTAATTAAGTGGAGAATTAACTAATTATTTAATTTAATTTAATTTTGAATTTAATTAACTTGATTAAATCAAAACTATAGGTTAAAATTAATGCACATTAAATGCACATTAACACTATAGGTTATGTGAGAAGGAACCATTTAAATATGATTTGAATGGTTATTTTTTTTTTATTTAATTAATTAAATTAAATTAATAATTCTATTTGATTTTAATTAAATAAAATGCAATTCTCCACGTAGAGGAGTTACTAGAGACGTGGAATGAATCTCACGTCTCCTCACTTTTACCCTCTCTATCTCATTCTCTATGTATCAAAACAAAAGAAAAAAAAAGGGTAGTGCAGATCAATTTGATCGATGAGAAAAATCTCTGCGTTTTTTCTTCCTCTTCCTTTCAATTCCAAAATGAAAAAAAAAAAAAAAAAAAAAAAAAAAAAAAAAATCCCACAATTCTCATCTCCTAAGTTTCCATGCAAGAATAAGGAGGACTCCAAGTAGTAGTGCCCATTCCCAAATCATATGAATTCCACAAAATTCTCAAAAGGTTTGCAATGTAGGTTTTTTTTTTTTTCCTATATAATTAGGTTTTGGGGAATTACATGCTTAATATATTTTTCCTATTTTATTCCAATGCAAAATTATTCTATTTTAAATGTCAATTTTAAATATGTTTAGGCTCTGTGTTTTGGCTTCCGTTGTGCCTAGGGTTTTCATCCCATCAAGGTTCGTTGCACTTTTGTCTATTATGTCTCGATTGGCCATACAATCCACATTTCTTTAATGTACGTGTTCTTCAGTAGAAAATATCTTGTTTATCCTTCGTCTTCCAACCTGCACCACTCTTTTCAGTGGGAGTATTTTTACCTTGATATACCCTAATGGCTTTTTACATTCAGATACATGACCAAGCAGGTTTATTAACTCCACGTATACTAGTTGTAGATAATCAATACTATAGAATCTGCTACATAGCGTAATCAGATTGATGTTGCACTTTCTAGCTACAGCAACAACATACGAACACGAAATCTCCAAACACTGATGTAGCGTAATCAGATTGATGTTGCACTTTCTAGCTACAGCAACAACATACGAACACGAAATCTCCAAACACTGAAATTGTATACAACTACATTCTTGATTGTTAAGGCTGATGATACCATCTAATCCACTGTCCTTGACATGAAATCTATAACAATCTATTGGATTTACTTGGTATTATCTAGCTTTTTCACACTTTAAACCCATAATTTCCTCTACATACTTTGAATGTGTTGATGTACTATCAGACCACATTGTTCGCCACTCATGAAACCACCCTTGTGTTGGGTTTTATGTCCTAAAACTCGTAAATAGTAAGTGTAATTAATTGATCGCCATCAATAAAAAGTTATCGATGTTATTTCATCAACAGAGAGTTATCGACATTATTTCAATAAATGTTATTGATTGTGTTGTATTCTATTTTGTCTTAATGACCCTAAAGTCCAATAAACTAACATCCTAGGCTGTTTTATAACTCTCGAACAGTATGTGGAGACATACAGGGATCAATATTCAAGATACAGCCAAAATGGTCTATAGTATAGAGATGATGTTGGGTACCATATCCTAGTTACACTATGGATACGACCCACTTTGTATTTGATACAAACGCAATGATCCAACGTGCTTGATAGGTGACATGCGAGTAGAGGTATCATATGCAATAAGTTGGCATAAAATCGATAACCATTAGATGTAACAACATTGACTTGTTAGGTTTCTATTTCACTAGGATGACCTAGGCAACTTAGTCTCAATTCTGAGTATATTATGAACTCCTGTTCATGAGGGATTGCCCTTTGATTTGTATGGGTGAGAGTGGTCAGTTCGTCGACTAAATAAGCCGACCATTTTAGGGACAAGTTCGAGTGAGGAATTAGGAACATAATATTACAAGATGTAATTCAATCCTTTCCGACTTTAGGGTAAGTAGATAAGTGTCCCCTTAAATGGTATCTATTGGACTTGAACAAAGGGCCCTATCCTCTCGTTGGCCTTAAAAGGATTTCTATTTAATGGTTGGACCATAAATAAGCTATTCATTAGAGGAGCACTGGTATTTAAGGATATAGAGGTAACCCAAGGGTAAATGGTAATTTGACCCAATTAGTGTTACAAACACTCGTTAAGGACTAAATTGTTGTTATTGGTCTATATCTGTGGACACAGAAATATATCTACAGTGAGAACAGTGCAGTTGTGGGTCTTTAGTGAAGTGTACTCATAGTTAACGAATATTAACTAATTTGGTTAATGAGTTTAGCCAATTAATCTCACATCGTTGGAGCTTTTGATTTGTAGGTTCATAAGATCCCTTTGTTAGCTCGCTAAAGGATATTAATGAAAAATGATTTGAATAGTTCAAATCAATTGAGGAAATTGTATATTAATGTGATTAATGTATAATTAATTATAGATGTGATCTATAATTCACATTATGTTTGAGAGATATATTTGAATGAGATTCAAATATCATATTTATGGGAATTAGATTCCAAAATAGTTGTATACATATAAATATGTGATACTTATATGTTAATTAACTTTATATTTAATATGATTTAATATAGTTACTTAATTGATTAATTGATGGTTAATTAATTGATTAAGAAATTTTATAGAAAGGCAGATGCATATAAACATGTGATGTTTATTTATTGATTAACCATATATATATATATATAGAAATAGATTTAATATATATGGTTATTTAATTGATGTGCTAATTAATTAAATAAAGATTATTTAATTAATTCAGCACAATGGTAGGAAAGGAAAGACTTAGAGAAGGGGTTAAGTCTTCTCCATATAAATTTCTCCTTGTGGCCATTTTTAGGGCAAGATTTCATATGGTGAGATTTTAACCTAGCTACCAAAAGAAAAATCCTCTCTTCACTCTCTCAAAGAAATATCTCTCCCTCTCCCTCTTCTAATTGTTAGATACCACTTATCCAATTATTGGAATTCCTAAGAGAATAACAAGTTTATTCTGGTGGTCGTGTTCGGGATCGACTGAGGAGACATTCATTTGAAAAGCTAGAGGAAATTTCGAGAGGCCTCAGAGTCTACAAAGGTAAGAACGGTTCGTTTCCTTTTGTTTCTCCTTCGGTAAAGAATACTTTTATGATGTTTATCCAATATATACTCTGTCTAGCATGCTGTTTTTATTTCTCTTAAAATGTAAAAACTGAATGCAAGATGGTTCACACGCTTCCGCTCAAGATTTGATTCCCAACACCTTGAAGTAGACCTCTTATGTATTCTAGCAACGACGTTATTGGCAACACTCTTGCTTCTTTGGTAATAACATTGAAGCATTCGGATATATTGTTGGTCATGTTATCATAGCGGTTCCCGAACTGGTAACATCGTGTCCATCACTGAACATCAGCATCCTCCAAATATGTAGCAAGAGTACCATTGTTGTAGTTCACTATTTGGCCTCAATAGCGCTTGAACTCTGACTCCCGATACGCTCTGTAAGCATTGTGAAACAATTTTCTAACAGACATGTCCTTAAAGTATTTCTCCATGATCCTTTTCAAATAGAAGGTACAGAGTCCGTGGTAAGAATTGGGGAATACAACATCAACAACATTAGTTATACTATGAATATGGTCTGAGACGAATACGAGGTTAGGGCATTCTCCAATTACTGTTTTAAAGTTCATCATGAACCACTTCAAGGCTCAGTCATTCTCACTATCAATAAATGCATATGCCAGTGGATACAGTTGAATATTACCATCCTTGCAACACCAACTAACATTGTTCCCTTGTACTTACCCTTTAGATAAGTACCATTTACAATGATCATGGGTTGACAACGCGTAAAACCTCTTAAACTTGCACCTAATGCCATGAACATGTATTTGAAATATTTTGATTCTTCAAGCTCGATCTCAAATACAATTCCAGGATTTTCTATCTTTAAAGCCTCACCATATGCATGCAAGACAACATATCGGCGTCCCCCTTGCAAGAGCAAAAGCAGTTTCTTTTACACGTCATGCCTTGTCATAACTAATAGTGACACCGTACTAATGTCGCATATCCTCAATAATATGGTGTAGTTTGTCCCCTTGACCAACGTCGAACTTGTTCTTGATTAAGTGACCAATAACGAATGTGTTGGCTTGCTTGTGGTCATGATTCAATACTTCTATTCAGCATATGTGATTGGGGGTGCATGTTGTGATCTTGAATATATCACATCAGTCCATTTTAATTGTTCGAGTGGCCTACTTACTAGTCGAATGTGTACATCGAACATTATGCAATTTTTTGTTTGATTTTTTAACCTGCAACTCAAAGTTGTTCTTAATGGCTAACATTGCTAACCTCATCTTCACATCATTCTTGCTGAAGAAAATTTGATCTACTTCAACGTATCCACCAACCTTATAAAAGACTGTGGTAGCATGATCAAGTCCCTTATTATGGCATTACTATTAGATAGTACATTGCGCGGATTTTGGCGAAGCATACATTGCGCGGATTTAATAATTTACATTTTGTTTTCATAATAATTACATTATCTAAATTTATTCTCTAGTTTTGTATAATTTTATATTAGTATGTTGATGTGGTAGGATTATTAGGGTAATTTGGGTTACTTTGGTCTAAATCAATAGTTGATTAGGGTTGAATTAATTTTTTTTTATTAATTATGGATAGTTTTATTGATTAATTAAGATTAGGAATAAGTTTTCTTATTCATAATTTTTTATTCATAATAATAAACATTTGATTGATTCTCGGAAAGAATTAGTTTTTATCCTTTATCACATGTTTTAGTGATTTATATTTTTTTAAAAATCATTTTTTAGATTTTAGTTTGTTTAGATTTTTTGTGGTGTTTAATCTTTTAAAACTACATCATATTTTTTTTAAAATGTGTCACATGGGATTATTTTTGTCTATTAAACTATTTAAAATATTTTCTTCAAAAAGAAAAAAATATATTTAAAAAATTTTTTCCTTTATGTATTTGGCTGCTTATACAAACAAAAAGTGAATAGCCAATTTTTCAAAACTCTTTATCTTTCAAGTTACCTAAAAAGTAATTAGAAAAGTAACTTATTAATTTTGGAGTGAACCTAATCATATCTTTACCTTTCTTCTTCACAAAAAAGAAAAACAATTTTGACCTCAAACTTGTCTCATTAAACATTTTTTTTAAGAAAGTGTAATTGATATGATTGATTAATGATATGTTTGTGAATCATTATAATCTAGTTAAAAATTATTTTTATCATTTTTAAAATTATTTGAAAAATATTTTTAATAATTCAAAATCAATTTTAATAGTACAAAAAATGCAATTAAAAATGTAAAATTAAACATTAAATTGATTTGAGTGACTAAAACTATGTTTTTATAGGGATTTTAACCATTTTGAAATTGAATCCTCCACTTTCACACACGTTGAACTAAACAAAAATGTATCCATACAAGTGGATAAAAGGTCTATAAAAAAAACATCAACTGCATATGGTCCCATGTTATTAGGTCATAAAAAAATAAAAGATCTATTAATAATGGTGCATATGTTATCCATCTATGGAAATGGGTGCCAAAGCCCTTTTGAGCTTTCAGTTGCTATAACTTTTTTTTCCCCTTATTTTTTTTATAACTTAACTTTCTTTTTAATTAAAACAAAAAAAAAAATTGTGAAAATAAGCATAATTCAATTGAGATAGAACTTGTACGATTACATGTTCAATTCTCCATTCCTCACATTTAATCCAATACCTTTTAAGAAAAATAAGGCAAAAATAGGAAACTAAGCTAGTGGAATCTTTTTTCCTGGTTCATTCAAATTAATAAATGAACTAACTTCCAAGAAAACCTTTTGTCCACGTCGATTAATCATATTGTTTTTGGTTTTTTGTTTTTTTAAAATTAAGTTTATAAAACATCGCTTCTATCTCCAAATTTTTTTTTTGTGTGTGGGTTTATCTATTTTCTATCAATAGTTTAAAAAATCAAGACAAATTTTAAAAACAAAAAAAAAATAATAATTTTCAAAAATTGTTTTTGTTTTTGAAATTTAGCTAAGAATTCAACCAAATTCAACCATTATACTTAGTAAACAACCATTAATTTTCAAAAATAAAAAGAAATAACCAAATGGTTATCAAACGAAGTCTTTATAATCTATTTTAACAATATCATTCATTTTTTAAAAATTTTTATTTACCTTTAAATAAAAAAAGTTTTAAAAAAATATCTTCATCATTAGTTTTGAAAAAAAATTGCTAGTGATTTGTTTTAAAAATACTCCTAAATGCTCAATAATTCCAACAATGCCCACAAACTAGGATAAAAGAAAATCCATCCATTAGTTTGGTTTGAATTTTATTTTTTTTTATAAAATTGAACATTAATTCTTGTATTTAAGTTTCCTTATCTCATTGTTATTGCTGATAAATACTAATGATATCCTCGAGTATTTCTGCATCTCTCTAAAATCATTCATATTTGTTGTTTGGAAAAATGACTAATTATTATGGTACATATATGTTTGTCACTTGGAGAAAGATCAAAAAAAAATGTTCAATTTCAATTTATATTAAAAAATCCAAATTTAATTTGAAAATAACAAAAATACCAAATTCAAAACAAAAACAGAAATAAAAATGCATAATTTTGTAATAGAAGGGAAAAGAAAGAAAACAAATACATTGCCAAATTTGTAGCGATGGAATTTTCAAATTAGTCTATCGATTGTGAGTTAAGAAGGTTGGTTCTCTATATCAATGATACTATTCTTTTGTTGGCCTAGTTTGTATTCGACGATTCATCATTTTATTTTGTTTTGTGAGGAAATTTTTATTTTGAAACCATATAGGAGTTTCTGAGATTTTATGTTTTGATTTGAAGTTAAATTTTGTTTCGTTGCTAAAAAATGGATGTAAGATTTGGACAAATTGAAAAATATATATATAATATTTATATAATTCTTTTTATTATTAATGATAAGAGTATTTTAGAATTTTTTTTAAAGACTAAAGATATTTCAATAAAAATTTAAATATATTTTTGAAACAAAGTACTAATGAAAAAAAAAAAAAAAAAAAAAAAAAAAAAAAAAAAAAACTTTGTTTTGAGTATGGCTGAAATTGTTTAAAGTATAAGAGCATTTTTTTCCCTTTCTTAAGTGTTAAATAATTATTAAATCTTTATTAAAAAAAATGAAAGATGTTTTTGAAACAAAAGAAAATTTTCAGATTTTTTTTATATAATTTAGAATTTAAAATCTTTTTAATTTCTCACTCATAAGATTCTATTTATTGTATGTTTTGTAGCGAAGAGACCATGCCTAATTAGTCGGCAATTTGCAATTAATAAAAAAGCATTATATTTTTTGTATGGTACCTCGAACTGCAAACAGCACCAAATCATTTTTTCACGAGAATCTACCATTTCAATAATCAAAATCCAAAATCACCAAATATATATATATATATATTTTATTTATAGTCATTAAATAGCTTTTAAATTATTAAATCTTGCTCGGTTCTATTTCGATCCCTAGCATTTCATGTGTATAGTATATAGTATATATCACAAAATATATGTCGTGATTAAAATAGATGACACATCAAACCCTTTTATAACTTTAAAATTATATGATATAGTCTATTTTAAGTATAAGATCTTGTTACTTTATTTTTCTTTTTCTATTTAAAATATTTCATACCAACAAGAATAATGAGTAGAAAATTAATCATAAAAACAAACCTCAATAACCAATTGAAAGTGGTATATAAGGCCCATTTTTACTACATCTGAAAATACGTTGGAAACCAATTTAAAACTTTAAATTTGAAAATTATATTTGATTGTGAATTTGAAGATGAAGAAAAGAATTAACCATTTTTAAAAAAATAAAATAGTTCATCCTTGAATTGTTTTTTTTTTTTTTAAATAAATAGTTTTTGAAAGTAAGTGCATGAAACACATCTTGATTGTTTTCTTTGTATTTTATATTTTTGAAAACATAAAAATAAAAACACATCAATAACCAAATAGCATCTAACGGATCTAAACGTCTCTTAGACTAAAAATGAGATTTAACATCTTTTTAAAAATAAAGTGAAAAAAATACTACAAGATAATGAGATATATGAAAAGCTTAATTCATGTGTAGTTATTAAAAAATATTTTGGTGCATTTAGAGCTACACATATCTTTATACAACCCACTTAAATGTTCAGTCACAAGTTGTCATGTGATAATTTTTTTTTTTTTTTGTTATTTAAAAGAATTGTTTATATTTTTTTCTTTTGTTATTGAAAAATGCATGAAGACGAGTGCAGTCCAATATTATTAGTTGGTATGTCTATATGTGTACGCAATTGGTTGTTATTAATAATTATGAATATTCCAAAAACAATAACACAATTAACTATTTATTTTTGAAAAACGAAACTACTAAATCAGCTTCGTTTGGCCAATGGTTTGGATCACAAGACAATCTATATTTTTATTTTTATTTATTATTTATTTATTCCATTTTCTGTCCCTAATTTAACCTCTTTGTCCTCTCTTATCTCTCCCCTTCACCAAGATGCTCCAACTTGAACTTAATTTACTCTTTAAGAATTAAGAATCTCACTTTAAACTAAAAACTTCTCTCAAGTCTCAACTTGCCTTTAATTTTTCAATTTCAAACTTTCCTCAACTATTTTCCCTCCTCTCTCACTCTCAACTCAATTTCCGATATTATAATTTAAATAATTATACGACGACAATGTTCATTTTGAATCTGGTGCAACATGACTTTGTTTTTTAATTTATAAATAATTCAAAAGTAGGTTTTCATTGAAAATATCTGAATGAAACATATAGAATCTTGTAGAGGGTTGGATTGATGTATACATACAAATACAAATACATTATATTCATATACATATATACTTAACATAGTCTTGGTAAAGCTCTATGGTAAGTAGGTGGGGAAGTGATGGCAGTTTGCCTAACCAAACTAGACATATTACTTTTCATTTCCCTACAAACTTTCTCCAATTCCACTACTCTCCATTGCATCCTTTGCAAATTTAGTCTCATTTCTTGGTTGTTGTCTTGCCCTTGCCCTTGCCCTTGCCCTGTACCACTGCTGCAACCTTCTGACTCAAAGCTACTGCTTGACAAAACCCTTTGACATTCACTGTAATACTCACTACTGCTTTGATCATCCTCCTCCCCGACCACCATTGCCATTGACGTCGCTGTCGCTGTTGCTTCCTCTTCAACCGAACACCCACCTCCCCTTGCTTGACACTTCAAAGCCTCGATCGCTGTCCTCGGTGGCACTCTTGGGTTCTTTGCCAATGCCTTGCACGTTTCCAAGCTCAACTTCTCGTGGTTTAGACATCTACATAGCCTCGACCTCTCTTCCATTGAAAGATTAGGATGAGACTGAAACACACCATAATAGATACCGTTAAATCACACTCCTCTCACTTATGGACTAAAAACATGAAAAAGACTCTACGAGTAGAAATCAATTACGTTGCAAGACCACTTGTTATGATACCATGTTAACAACTTAAATGAATAGAGAAAGGTAAATTAATATTATATCACCTAACGACATATACAAAAGTGGTACAAGAAAGTGGTTTATGAGGTTAATTCTTGTTCTACTCACCTCTAGATAGATGTCAATTGCTCTGTAAACTCCATCAAAGCAGTCTCTAGCACAGTCTGGTAAGCTTTCAGCAACTCCCAAGAATTTAGAGATTTTTAGGTTTTGATCGGGAGAAATTTCTCCTAAATACTTATCTACCAGTTTCCCCACTTTCTTCAGCTTGTGGACAGAGTAAGCTCCATCGCTGTTCACAAATACTCTAATCAATCTTATCACTAGATTCACATCATAAGTGCATTTATGGTGGCCGGAGATCAACAAATCATCCAATTTGGCTTCATCCAGCATCCCACCAATCATTCTCTCCAATCCATTCCGGCAATCTCTGCTCAGACCAAAACCAGACACCACTCTCAACACCCAGAACAGTCCCCGGCAAGAAAACATACTCTTCCCCACCATTACCACCCCGTGCACCGCCGTGTCGGCTAACCCGCCGTATTTGTCCCTGGGTCGCCCACTCCCATATCTGTTAAGAATACGGATCAACCATTAAAGCAACCTATCAACTTCAGCTTCAAAATTCAGTAGTAGTTTCGCTTAACATTTTAACCAGAGACTCTCAATCAATGGTTGTTTCATTTCTAAAAATCGTGGTAAGTTCTTCATGAAAACTTGTAATATTATGTGATTAGAAGGGCTCAATGTAATTTAATACGTACCCAACAGTGCTCTGAGCAGCGGTTTTGAGGTAATGGAGGAGAAATCTGGTGAGAATCAAACTGTTATTGCTGCTCCCGTAACTCCCCATTCCTTGTACGACTTTTTCAATGATCTGAACGGGCAATAACGACATGTCGTCGAACCACCAGGATTTGGTAGAGACTCTGGAACTACCAGACGCATTGTCAGGTGAGGAAGAAGAAGAAGAAGAAGAAGGAGTGACGAGGCTCGCATTGGAATTCTGCGCAATCTTAGCCAATAAAGCACAAACAAGCTTCTGTAAAAGCCCCGAGGAATCTGCAAAATCGAAAAAGGAGTCGCAACTCTGAAGACACAAAATCAAATCACTCCACGGCCAATAAAAGATTCCATCAAGAAAATTCTCCGTCTGCCGGATGAGGTTACCGACGGCGACATCCTCCGTCATTCCAAGGAAGACAGCGCAGCAATGGAGTAAAGCAACGTTAGAGACAGTGATTTCGATTTGGGCGTGGTTATAGCAGAACCTAGAAATAAGCTCGAATCCATTCGATCCTCCAGGGAAATCGTCGATTTCAATGACGGAATTAAAGAAACCATCGCCGGAACTACCAGCAAGGGCTGTCGTTGTCGTTGTTGTTCGCCTTCTCGCTCGTCTATGCTGCTTGATAATCCGCCGGAATCTCGCAGAGTAAGCTGAAATGATTTTCTGCAAAAGTAAAGAAACGGAGATGAGAAGAAAGGGGAAATGATGAGAAATGGAAATGGGAGAAGGAAATTGGGAGTACCTCGTTGAGGAAGAAAGTGTGTTGAGCGGCGATGTTGATTTGAAGAGTCATAGCTATGGAGGTTAGTTGCAGAGCAACAATGGCGGACAAAGAGAGAGAGAGAGAGAGAGAGAGAGATAGAGGAATCAGAAATGGAAGAGAAAGAGAAGCATATTTGTGGGGCGCAATGAAGAAGGATTGGTTTTGGAGCGATGTCGATGACGTGTAAGGTTTATTTTATTTTATTAATATTTTCTACACTTCCCGTGAGCATTATTATTTATCACAATTATGATTTTAATTAAGATTCAAAAATCCCGTGAATTATTCAACCAAACTTGGCTGCAAACTTTTTTACAAAATAATAAGCAATTCTTTTGTTCCCGTCAGTTCAACTAAAATAAAAGCTTATGGGTTTAAAAATCATAGTCTTATAATTTAAAATTGGTAATAATGTAGATCTCGTTTATTAATTTCTTTTATTTCCTTTATTATCTATTTTCACCAATGGTTCAAAAAACTAAGCTAGATTTTGGGAACTAAAAAAATAGTTTTCAAAAATTTATTTTTTTTTTTGAAATTTGGGTTAGAATTCGACCATTGTAAAATAAATATGTAAATCATGGTAAGAATTGTAGATGATATAGACTTCATTTTCAAAAACAAAATGATTATCAAACAAAGCCTTAATTTTTATGTTTTTATTGTAAAAATTAGTGTTAAGATTTAACGAGATTTCTTATCTAAATAATTTGATATTCTAATAAAACCTACATTGAAAAATAATAAAAATTTACATTATTTTTTTATTTTTTTTATGTTAGGGACTAAATTATTACAAATTTGAAAATTATGGAAACTAAGTTATTACATTCTAAAGTTTAAGGACTAAATTGTTACACAATTAAAAGCACATTGATTAAATTATTACAAACCAAAGTTCATGGACTAAATTACTACTTTCATGAAAGCTCGGAATCAAAAATATTTTTTAACAAAGTTCATATTATCCATATCAGAGTTTTGGAGTTTCGATTTTCTCAACACATAATATAAAAAAGATTAAAAAAAAAGAGTTAAGTAATCTCATTCTTTGTTAAATTATAAATTTTTTTTTTTTTTTTTTTTGAGACTTGGGAATCTAATCTTTAATTTCTAGGGAGAAAGGTCACAACAATCACTATAATGTTAACCAAATTTTTCTTCAAAGTTAAAATTCACTACTTCTGCTATTAGTGTATATTTTTATTTGAGGTATTTTCAAAAATAAAAAAATAGGGAAAACTATTTATATAAAATAACAAATTTAATAATTTTAGAATTTTATCAGTTTTTATCATGGGGTTTTTATCATTAATAGACGTTGATAGAAGTCTATCAATATCTGTCAATATTTTTTTTTCTATTTTTGTAAATAGTTTGTTATTTTGTGAAAATTTTCCCATTTAATTTTCTACGTCATCTACGTTTGAAAAATACATTTTAAAGTCTTAAAAACAAACTTTGAAACTTGAAAATATATATTCTAAAAGAACTTCGTTTTTCACTTTTAAAACATGACTAATAACTCGACCTTGTCTTAAAAAGAAACGTGGAAAACTTAACAAGATCATTGAAAAAAAATAAAGCACAATTCTTAGAAACAAAAAATTATTTAGGGACTCATGGTTTATTTTTATTATTATTTTAAGTTCAACAATATGTAAATCGTGGCAAAGCCAAGATATTATACAAGGGGGCAAAAGTTTAGCTAAACATAATTTTAGATACATCGACATAATATTCAACTTATATAACATCGTCAAAACGATCATAACTAACTAATATAGACAGTGGTAGATCTAGAATTACATGTTAGGGGCACAACTTTATATAAAATTAAGATTTTAGCTCATTAAAGTCTAAATCTATGTCATATATAATTATTGAACTTTAAAAAATATATACTAGACAACTAACATCTCAATAAGGGTGTATAATATGTAGTACTAGACATTTTTTCTTTAAAAAAAATAATGTAACTATCGGCTACAAAATTGAAATTGTGATGTTCAATTAGAAATAAAAAAATTATTTAATAACAATTAATTTTTAAGCATTTCAAATATTTTATGAGATTTTTATATACTAAATTTAAAGTTTATATATGTATTAAACATTTTTTAGGAACTTATTAAAGTTAAAATTAAAAGTTTAGATACTTATTAGTCATAATTTTAAACATTAAAAATGAAATTCGGACCGACTTTAATGTGATTTTAAAGTAATGGTAAAGTAAATAATAAAACAAAAAAATTATATGTGAAATTGGTGTTTATATGTCTTAATTTTCCAAAACTAAAAATAAATAATCGAATAGTTACCAAATGAGTCTAAAATTTAATATATATATATATATATAAGCACAAAAATTGGCTAAAATAAAAAAGAAAATAAACCTAATCTTAGTGTGGAATCAAACTCTAGTCGACAACGGATAGAAACTCCTTCACCACCACTAAGGTAAATTACCATTTCATGTTTTGGGGAGCACGCATTAATATATGTTCAATATATACAGAAATATTTTTTATATATAATAAAAAATATATATGTAAATATAATACAATATAATGTAAAGGAGACACGTGTCCTTGAACCCTTTGTAGGGTTTAGTGAATGATACATATTCTACATTGGTTAAACTACTCATTCCATTCTTTCTTTTTGAAACAATAATTAGATTGGAAAGTACATAAAGCATTCGCAATTATTAGGGGTATGGTAAATGTTTATTTTTATTTATTTATTTATGAATATTATAATTTGGGTGCACGAAGGTTTTGCCAAAACTGATATTTCGTTTGTTTGGTTTTTTTGAGGAAAAATGCAGAAAAGTATGATAAAAGGGACAAAAAGGGAAGAATTGAGCTAAACAAAAGGACAATGAACTTATTTATTATTATTATTATTATTGGTATATATATTTAAATAAAAGAAAAATATGTGCAAGGTTGTGAGATTGGGTGGTGAGAAGTGAGAAGTATTGAGATTTTGTCATTTGAGTAAAGAACATGACATGGGAGTGAGAGTTTATGGACACGTGAAGGGTGGTCCCCACAATCTTCCACTTGTACGTTCATTCGGGGATAAGAACCTACGCCACCTCATCCGCCACGCTGTCAACCCTTAGTGGGCTTCATTCATTTAGGCCCATTTATTCCATTGGGCCCTTTACATGTAACTCTTTCTCATGGGCTCAATGGATCAGAAGCCATCTTTTACCCCGATTTTTCATTTATGTCCGTACTCACCGTTTTTTTCCTTTCCTTTCCCACACATGACCTAGAGTGACGCATCTTGTCAACAAATGTAATTCAATATTTGTTACATTTTTTTTTTTGTTAGATCCATTTTGTAGCACAAATTATGAAATTTTTTCGTGATCGAAGATGATATTCATCCGTCGATATTTTTCTTGTATTTGACGATTCATCATTTTCATACTTTTGATATATTAAGACTTTATTAGATTTTATACTTTTATCTTGAGAATTTTTGTTTTGTTTGGTTGTTAAGAAATTTGTATAAGAATTTGACAAACGGGAAAAATGAAAATATCTATTTGTTAAGAAATGAGAGAAATCCTTATATTTATTTCAAGTTCTAATATTTAAAATGATAACAAAAAAATAGGAGAAATGAAGTAAGTTTTAGAGATCAAGGAAGAAAAGAAGGGGATCGAAAGGATATTAAAGAAGCGAGGAAAAATGCCGAAAATATTGAAGTATTAATTTATAGATTGAAGCATTGAAGAGAGAGAAAATGGAAGAGGGAGGTAGTTTATCAAACGTACATATATATGTTTTGTCTAAATATTACGAGTAAAAAGGATTTTAAAACTTTTTTTTAAGATATTAATGCAATTTTTAAAATTTTAGGAGTATTTTGAAAGATTAAATTGTTTTTCTCATATATTAACAATAACTAGGGATTTTTTAAACTTTTTTTTTTAGTTTAAAGGTATTAGTTAAAAAAAATTATAGTTGAGTTAAATTTTTTAAACAAAATACTATCCGTTATTATTGATGAAGTTACTTTAAATTTTTCTTTTTCCAAAGTTTAATGGTATTATCGGATATTTTCTATAATTTGGTCATTAATTAACTATAATTTTAGTGAATCATTTATTAACCTATATATTAATTAACATTAACCAATTTGTTTTTGGAGCCCTTAACATTAACCACTGATATATTATACATGTAGTTGACCGCTCAACAGACATATTTAAGTCGTTAAAGTATGTACTAATTTCCCTATAAAAATTACACTAATTTTCTCATTTTTTAAATATAAAAAAATAGTTTTGATACCTAAGTTAAAAAAAAAAAGAAAAAAAAAAAAAAGAAAAAAGAAGCTATTTGACATGTATAATAATAATAATAATAAAGGAAAAAAAAAGAGAGAGAATGTTTGTATATTCAATAGAGCAATGTGAAAAGAGAATTTGTGAAGTTGGGTCAAATCATAAAGATCGAATAGAATATTTTAAATTTCGAAACATTTTAAAACATTTTTAATTATTCAAAACTAAGTTTGATGATTGAAAATTATATTTAAAAATAAAAATTAAATATTAAATTAATTTTGAGTGATTAAAAACGTGCTTAGAAGTAAGTAGGAACATGAGAAACGTAATTTTAACAATTACATATCACTCCCATAAAACATGCACGAAACTGAAATAAGACACCTATGATAAGATGATATTAAGAATATAACCCATTTTTCTTATCTTTTGGTATATAGTTAAATATGGATTATGAAATATTTAAAATAAAAGAACAAATATCAATTTATACCCATGAACTTTATGAGTTGTATCAATTTAAATCTTAAACTAATAGTTGCATCAACTTAAACCTCGAATTTTGGGATTTATATCAATTTAAACCTCAAACTAATAATGGTAACAATTTAAACAATAAATTTTCATAAATATATCGATTTAAACTCTAAAATTTCACACGTGCGTCCAAATAAAACATAATGGAGAGTTTAAATTGATACAACTATTAGTTTAATGGTTTAAATTGGTATTCAGATAAATATTCAGGATTTAAATCGATATGATTTATTCGTTGGATTTAATAAATTGATATTGGGTAGGGAAGGGTCCATAGAAAATTGAAGTAATAATGGAAGAAGAGAAGAGATGGTGTGTTATTGAATAAAAATGGGGAAAGCAATATTGACTTAGTGTGGTTGGTTGGTATTGCATTTCTCAAAGTGATTTTATTTTTGCCCACTTTTCACTTTGATTTGATGTGTTTAAGATTAAGATTAGGATTAATATAACAACACGTTTTCCCCTTACTTTTCTCCACCACTCACGCTTATCTTTCAATCCACTTTCCACTCAAAAATAGTAATAATAATAATAATAATAATAATAATAATAATAATAATAATAATAATAATAATAATAATAATAATAATAATGTAATTTCAATTGTACGATTGAAATATTTATTTACAAATGTGTCAATCAAAAAACAAAAATTACTACTTAATTTTGATCGAGCCTTTTATTATAGAGATTAAATTATTATAAATTTAAGGAAATTTATAATAGGTAGTCATAATTGTTTTTAATTTTACATTTTTAAAACTATTTGTGTATATTTTGACCGCTCCATTCTTTTTTCTTTTTTCTTTTTCCATTTTTGCCCTTCCTTCAATTTCATGTTTGCGTTTGTGCACGATTTTCGTTTGTTATTCTTCCCTTTTTATTATTACTTTTTTTTTTATTTTCTCTTTGTAGCATTTTGTTTTTTTTCTGTTTTTTTTTTTAAAGAAAAGCATCATTCTTTTTCTTCTTTCATTTGTTTTTATCTCTTCATTTCTTAAATTTCGATTTTGTGTGATTTCATCCCGTTTATTTTCATCTACACTTACAAAGAAGTTCATGATTTGGGTTTTAACTTCCTATTTTCATTCCAATAATTATGTCCTTTCATTTTCTTTTTCTCTATATTTTCTCCCATCACTTTCGCTCTTCTACTTTCATTCTATTTGAGTTCTTCTACTATACTTTTCTGAATTCAATTTTATTTTCTTTCCTCGATTTTGGAGTATCTTCGCCACTTAAAGATGTGTATGTTTGATTGGACTTTCAAGATCTCCCCCCTTCCATCCTTTTTTCCTCACTCATAAAGTGGGTTTACGGGACGTTTATCGGTGATACTATTTATAACCTTTGATATCATTGAAACCTACTGATAGGTCATTATATTCTTCAATTACTAACTGAAGTTCATCAATGATAAAACTTGGGTATATAGATATTAGTGATATTCATATATTAGTAATATTAGTGATAGGATTTAGGTTAGATATTAGTGATATTCGTATATCAATGATATCAATGATAGAACTTAGGTAGATATCGATATATATGATAGAGACTATCATCGATAATAATATATAGAAGTCCATTATAATTTTTTTTGGAGCAATTTAAAATATGGAAGGGCCTTTTAATATTGTCACCGGTGGAAATAACAAATTTTTATTCATGGCTTTTTCTTCTACTTTGGTAATTTAATGTTGATTTTCATGCCATTGTGAAACTTCCTATCACTTATAGCTTAAAGTGTTAATATTTCAAGGTTGATAGCCATTGATAGATTTCCATCACTTATAATTTTAAGGGTCAATTGTTCAAAGTTTATAGTTTTTCCAAGTTGATATCATGTGATAAATGTTTATCAGTGATAGGCAATGATAGTCTTCTATCACTTATAGCTTTAGATCTTAATTTTTGAAGGTTGATAGTCACTAATAGAAGTCTATTGGTGATAGCTACCAATAACTATTGATAACCAAAGAATTATGATCAATCATCATCATAAAAAAAAAAAAAACCAATATGAGATGAAGCATTAGTGGAGAGCGTTGTTTGAACCTAAACAACTTAGCTAATAACCAGTGATAGTTAATTAAAGTTGACAACCACTAATAGAAGTTCATCAATGATAGAATCTAATAGCTTTAAAGTGTTAACCTTTCAAAGTTGATAGTCACTTACAGTGATAATTGCTCATAGCATTCTATTACTGATAGCTTTACGTATTAATCTTTCATAGTTAATAACCACTTTTAGAATCATGAGTGATTGCCATGATATAAGATTATCAATGATTACCATTGATAGCTTTGTGTGTTGGTCTTTAAAGTTGATAGTCACTGATGAAAGTCTATCAATGATAGTCAAGGATAGCCACTGATAGCAATTATCAATGATTTGACTTAAGTAGATATCAGTGACATCAATGATATGAAAGGGTTCTACTTGCAGTTCATTAATCAGTTGTGGAAACAGAGTGTCAGATGAATAATAAACCTGGCAGAACGACGGCCCGACCACAATAGCCGTATTCATAAAATTTTCGGCTTTAAACTCTCAGGCAGTCAGGTCTAAACTTCTTTGAAGCTAGATTACACCAATTTCTCCCACGAGCGACTCGATGGCTTAAAATGAACATTAGCGGACAAAACTTGAGGTCAGTTAAGTTATTTTTCGACAAAAAGATTATCTTCGGAAGGAAAAGGAAGCCTAATTAATTTCAGTGGACAAAATCAAATGAAGAAGAAGAGTTTGGTTTGGTTGTTCGCTATTTTTGTGGAAATGCCCTTGAGAGGTGTCAAAAATAAAAGAGACTATACAAATGTTTGGAAAGGACAAAGAAAGAGACAAAAAGGTGGCCAGTGGCTATCATTGATAGAAGCTACCACCGATAGTATGTTATCGGTGATAAAAGCTAACACTAATAGCATGTTATCAATGATAGAAACTACCATTGATAGCACATTATCAGTGATAGAAGTTACCACCAATAGCACACTCTCGGTAATAGAGAGCTATCATTAATAGCATGATATCAATGAAGTCACTGATAGTATGATATTAGTTAGATCATTGATAGCATCTTATCAATGAAAAAAGTTATCACAGATAACCACGATATGAGTGATATTAGTGATATTAGTGATATCGATAGTAGAACTTAGGTGATATCTATATATTGAGTTTCTTTCAAAGTTGATAACCAATTATAGAAGTCTATTATTTATAGACTTAAGTATTAATATTTCAAGGTTGATTCTAATTGATGAAAATCTATCAGTAATAGCTACCGATAGCAACAATTAGTGATAGCTACTGTATTAATCTTTCAAAGTTTATAGTCATTTATGAAAGTCTATCATGATAGCCACTAATATTTTTTCATCACTGGTATAGCTTAATCTTTTAAAATTGTTGGTTTATTTCAAAGTTGATAACTACGTGTAAGTCTATCATTGATAGCCAGTATTAATATTTCAAGGTCGATTCTAATTGATAAAAGTGTATCGATGATAGCCATTGATGACTAAGCAAATTGAAGACTAATATTTCAAGATGGGCTAACGAGAAGAATAGTATATTTTAACTTTTCATTTGTAAAAATAGCAAATCAACATTTCATTCATAAAAGTAGTAAAACAAATTAAAAATAAAATATAAACAAGATTATAAAAGTCTAAACTACCATTAGCTATACAAATGAAATTGCAAATGGCTTATTAAGAAATATTCGTAATTACATTGTAATTAAAACAAATATCTTAGTCAAATTTTAGCACTACACCGACCTCTTTTCTAACCAAGTTGCCACCATTTTCCTCTCTGAAATCGGCTCCTCTGCCTACAATGGTGCGGTCATGGAATAGAATCCCAAAAGCAATCTATTTAATGCCAACATCTTCCACATGCTTTGCATACCTTTTCACAATGGCTCGATAAGAATCACTTTGGAAAGAAGAGACTTTGGGACTTGAACTCTTGGTAAGTTGAGTTTTTCATCTATGCACCATTGGATTTGATTGGTTAAATCAAGCCACTAAATTAGACTTATCGTCGATTGAGAAAAAAAATTAAAAATAGAATCAATAAGAAATAAATGAAAACTGAAAATTTAGATAAAATAAAGAATTTAAAATTGAAGATAACATCAAACATGATATTTGGAAAAAATATATATATATACTCGATTTTTAAAAAGATTACATTCAATTTTTAAAATTCGAAAGTGTAAGAGATAATTTAGGAGAAAATCAGGATTTATGTTAAAAAAAAAATTTGCAAATGGCAGAATTAGTTGCAGCACTGGAAATCCAGATTGGGGCATTTTAAGGTTAAAGAAAAATGAGTTACATTGTAATTCTGATTAGGGTTTTGTAATCATCAAATATCTTTTGAAAGTTTTTGGCGATACTTCTTATGAGATATTTAGGTGACCTACAAATATAGTGTAATTAGTTTCCAAACTATGGCCAATAAATACAATTGAAAATCACTTAACCAAATCATCTACATCGCTTTTGAACTTACCCAAAATTTTGTATCAATACTTTTTCTTGGTTATAGATCAAGATATTAGTTTAGTAAGTGAAGGCTGGATTGATAAAAACTTTATCTAGATAATTGCATTCATGAAGAAAGAAACTGATTTAGATTGGAGTATGAAAATTCCAATTAAAAATCATCAATTGAAATTACTAACCAATCATGATGTGACGTTGATGTCAATTGTAGAGATCTCATGAATAGAAGAGAAACAAACAGTCTTCGACAATGGTACATCATTCTTTGATCAAATCAAGGTGGATATAAGATACCCAAGGCAAATAGGTTAATACTAACACCGTCTATATGCTTGACCTACCTTTTTACAATGACTTGATAGGAATCACTTTGGAAAGAAGAGACTCTTCGACTTGAACTATTGGTTGTGATCGATTAAGTTGAGCCTTTCATCCTACACCAGTGGATTTGATCAGATAGATCAAGCCTCCAAAGTAGACTTGTCGTCGATTGAGAACAAAAAAATAAAATTAGTAAGAAAAAATTAAAATTGAAAAATTAGATAAAACAAAATTTGAAATTGAAGATAAAATCAAATATGATAATTGAAAAAAAAAAGTACATTCGATTTTTAAAAAGATTACATTCGATTTTTAAAATTCGAAAAGTAACAAAATCCGTGTGAGACTGTATTTGCTATAAATTTGATGAAATTTCTATTTTGCTATTCTTCCCAAGAAAATCTTTTTTAAAAAATAATATGATTCAAAATAAAAAAGACTAAGTAATAAAAATGAGATTTTTTTTTATATCCCATGTTAATTCTTATAAATAGAAAATTCCTAAAAATATTTATATTTCATAACAAAAAGTTTCAAAGTGCTTTGTACTTTTGAAACTTTTTGTTATAAAGTATAAATATTTTTAAATATTTTTTTATATTTAAAAAGACCCCTAAAACAAATTTATAATAAATATAATCACAAAAATAATTTCAAAGACGTATGATTTAATTATGATTAAGAGAAAATCTACTATAAATATAAAAAGTTAGTTAGAAAAACTAATATAATATAAGATTTTATAGAAACAATTTAAAAATAAGATAATAGGATATTTTAAATTTCAAACCAAGATTTGAAAATTAGTTGGTGTAGAAAATAGAATATTCAAACTAACTATTAAATTTGATACAGAAATTCAAAACAAACATTAAGTCACAAGATTTATAGAAAATTATCCGTTTGAAATAATGCATTTTAGGATTTTAAAAAGTTGGACTCACATGATATCATGCGTTTTGCTATAATTCAAGAGTACTCCACCTTTTGCTATTTTTCCAAATGATAGTGTAATTACTGCTATACCTGATTATTCATTTCAAGATTGTATTAAAATTTATCAAATTGAAAGCTACCACTGATAGCAATTATCAGTGATAACAATTGATAGCAGCTATCAATGACTACTATTGAAGCGAGAAAGGTTGGGCGTGAGTTTTTTAGTTTTTTACCATTTTTATTCTATATATGCAATTATTTTATCTTTGTACTACATACTCTATGATTTTGGGCTTGAATTTCATTTATCTTAAATTTAATAAGTACATATACATTATTTGAAATTTAAAAGTTTCTGGACTAAATTAGAGTAAGGGAAACAAATTTGTTACTATTATTCATGCCCTGCACCATTTTTTTAACCACCATTAAAAACTTAAAAGGTATTATCTTTTTAATTCAAATTACAAAATTTGGTTCCAAAAATCAAGTTAGAATTTAATTTGTATAGTTTAAAAAATTCGATTTTAATTTCTATGATTTGATCAAAACTCATAAATAATCCTACTATAAGGGCTAATTTATAACTAAATTCAAACTTTATTCAAATATTTTTTAAAATTTTTCATTCAAATTATAGGAATAATTTTCCAAATTAACCTTTATACGATGGTTAGATGATAAAGATTTTGACTATGGGTTGATTTGTTTAAGGGAATATAACTTTTCGGGGGAAAGGGAAAAGGTCGATATTTTATTTGTTAATATTTTTTTAACCTTTTGTTAGATATTCTGACATGCCTTTACGGGCTTTTAAATAAATAAAAAAAAAGATTATTAATTATTACAATAAATAAATAAATAATGTTGGAAATTCATAAGATGTTCGGTGGGTTTTTTTTTTTTTTTTTTTTTTTTTTTTTTTTTTTTACTTTCGTACCTTTTCACCATGGAAATTTTAAGAAATTCAAAAATTAGATAAATTATTCACACATGATAGCAAAATTTAATTATTTTAAATTTTAAATTTCTATAAGTTTCAATCACTAATAGATATTGGTAGTCTTCTATCAATCTCTATTAGTGATAGATTTTTATCCATTTCAATTATTGATAGATACTGATAAAAATTTATCGATGTCTATCAGTATTTTTTTTTCTATTTCTGTAAATAGTTTGATTTTTTTTATCTGTAGAAACCTTCTTAAATAATAAATAGAAATCTAGTAATGATTAAAAAAAATATCTCACACATAAATGATGGACGGATTGATTAATAGCTATTTATATTGGTTTGAATATTTAATGCTTGAATTTAGACCATACGAGTTTAGAAGGTTGTTTATTAAGATTATTTATTAACCTATATTGATTTAAAATTTGAGAGATTAAGTAGAGATGAAAGAGGTAAAAAAAAAATATATTTTACCATTTCTTTTTCTTTATTTTATTTCTTGTTTAAAGAAATATACTCCAAAAATAAAAAACCAAATCAAGGGGGCAACGGACACACAAAAAAAAAAAAAAAAAGTAAAAAAAAAAATATCATACATCTTTTTGTTTATTAATGTTACAGACTTAGTCAACTGATTATTAGTTATGTGGTTCCTACTTCATATATATGATGAAATCCATGGGAACATGTGGACATATTTATGATCCATGTACAATTTGTTTTAAAGTAAGTTTGAGTTCCAAAAAAAGAGCTTACTTAGATTCTTTTAATTGAATATTAAATTACTTTCAAAAAGTAATTTACTCGTCTCGAGAGAGACACGTGTATGATTAAAATAAGACCATGAAGATACTTAAAATAATGTCAGGTTGTTTGGTTCACCAACCTTTTAAGTTGATATGTAAACAACTCAGCTTTAATGGTAAATATTATTGAATTTTGTAAATTTATCTAAACGACCTTTGTTAGGACTTCAACAACCAAGAACTAGTCTTTGCATTTTGCATTTAATTTTAGAAAAAATAGAGTATGATGGTGCTAACATGATGTATAAATGGCACTATATTTCTTGATTTGCCCTTTTGGGTAGATTAAAGTTGTAAATTTACTAGTTTAGTTATTGTAGTATGTCTTTTTAAGTACCATAGGTTCAGTGTATTCAAATTACATATCTCATAGTCGCTAATACATATTATATGTAAGTTGAGTTATGCTTGTTCTGACAAGTTATTATAGTTTGTTAGAACAAAATATTACATAGAAATCATGCATATATGATTTTGAAAATGATTCTTATTGATTTGTACATCAATATATAATTTAATTAATGATTCTTTGATTACAATTAATCAATACCTGAATGAATAATCAAAAATAAAATTGAAAGTTTAATGGACTTAGTAGGCACTAATTTAAAAAATTGAGTTTAGACTTGTAATGTATTTTTCATTACATTTAATGCATTGATAAATAATATTTAGACTGAGTAATTATATATATTAATGCATTAAAAAAAATAATTGTTATGAATAGTTTTTAGGTTAAAGAATGAAACAGACACATAAAGAAAAGGAAGCTACAGGGCAAGAAAGCGATGATAAATGGACAAGTCACTGTACCAAGAGAATGAAATGAGTCAAAGAAAGAGGATTAATTTGGCCCAAAGCTAAATTAGTCAAGTTGACCTTGGCCAAGGTCAAGATGAAGGTCGAGCCCATCATATCATACCTCTCACGTATGATACGAGCATACATGAGTCATTAAAAAAGAGCTAATTTGGTCTAAAACAAATTTAGTCCGATTGATCTTGATCTCGGCAAGGGTCAATCCACCGAGTCAAGTCTATTTCGCATAATGTTGCCCTAAAAAGAAAGATAACATCTGGAGATCTAGAGAAGAATATTCAAGAAGGAAGAATTCAACCACTCAACCTTATAAATAAGGAAAGACGGAAATAGAGTATGTAAGTGAATTCTCTACTAACAATCTTGTTATACAGAAATCTTGTGGGGTGGTTCCAAAAGTAAAACCACGAAAATAGAAAACCATTTGACATTTGATCCTTAAACCCGTTTGAAAAGAAGTAATCTATAATATCCAATCAACTATCAATTTTGACATTTAATATTATAATGGATAGAAAACTACACATACATATTATATATCAAAAGTAAAAATTTGGCCCCCTAAATCAGCGCAAGTTGTTAGAGTTTTCTATGTTCTTTGAATTCATTTTAATTATTTAAATAGTAACTTTTGAAAGCAAAGTCCTTTTCTTCCCCAAAATTAATTTTGATCTTAGAAAGCAAGAATTGTAAATGTAATGAGTCTCAAATCAAAGAAAATTATAGCTAAAGAGAGTGAGGATGATCATAAGGGCACCACAAGTAGTATAATTGAGTTCATAATTTGTAGGGCTACAACCTTTAACATTCATTAATTAAAAGGAATAATATTGAACCATCACATGGCTTCCAATCACTCTAACAATATTCACACTATATCAATCTCACATTTTTAGATAATAATAACTCATCTCAAAGTTTTTGAAGTATTTTTTTTTCGGGAAATTACTCGAAGGAAAATCACTGACAAAAAAAAATATACTATGTGAAAAATTACTATGATCACATATAATAATTCTCTCTCTCGATCCTAATTACAATCACTTTCTCAAAACTTTTGGCTATTCACACATTTTTATCATTCTCAAACTAGGGAATACAAAAGAAATTTAATTAGAGTTAACACATTGAGCTTAAGTTATTTCTAATTAGGACAACTAGAAACTAAAGCCATGAACTCTTTTATAGTGCACCTCTAATATTTTGCTAAAAACTCAACAATTTGTTTAATTTTAGTCTCGAATAAATCTTAGATTTAGTCAAGTTAATTTTTATAAAAATTTGTTAACTAAAAATAATATTTTTTTTTCATGCAAGAAAATATAATATTTGAATATATTTTTAAATTTAAAAATGCTAATAAATAAAAAACAATAAAAAAAACAATAAACAAGTATAGGAACTAATCTGAATAAACTTGAAAGTACGAAGACGATGGAAATAATATTTGGACCTTAATATTACATTTAATCTTCAACTGTTCAGCATGATATTTTATTGCAATGCTATGTTTTAAAAATTAGGGGTGGCTGTATTATTAACGAAAAAGATAACCATAATTAAGCCCGTGTCATCCACTTTTTAAGTTTGCAAAAACAGCAATAAGATGAAGTCCATCCCAATTACCAATTTGGAAAAGTCCAAAAATTCCTCCAAGTAGTTAAAACACGTACTTACCATTCTGGACAACTTGGATTGATATTCGATGTACCATTTATATACTTAAAAGTTGTTAGATTTTTTTATATACATACTTGAAATTTGGTTGATGTACGATAAACTGTTGAAATGTTTGAAAAGTTGTTTGATAACTACTGTATGATTTATTTATTTGAAATTTGATTGATATCTGATATACTGTTGATATACTAACAATACAAAAGATAGATTTCTGATATACTATTGATATCTTATATATTGCCTATATATTTGAAATATAGTAATGGATGTTTGAACTAAAATTGATACACTAAATGATGTATGATATACTATTGATATATTGATGGATGTTTGATATATTATACATTGTTAATATATTTGAAATTTGTTTGATATCTGATATACATCTAATAATTTTTTTAATATTTTTTTATCCTTGATATACACTTAATACACTTAACTGATATACTTGATAATGATGCGTTTGACTAATATACTTGATATATTTGTCAATTATGCACTTGTTTATATTGCTAATAAACTCGATATACTTAACTAATATACTTGATATACTTGATAATGATGCACTTGACTAATCAACTGTTAATAAGCGAGTCAATCATTCACTCATTTATATTGCTGATAAACTTGATATATTTGGCTAACATACTGCTGATAAATTTGATAATTATACACTCTTTTATAATGTTGATACACTTAAATGATATACTACTAATACACTTGTTGATGTGAAGTTGATAAACTTGATAATGATGCATTTAACTGGATTGATATACTTTATCATACACTTAAATTTTTTTTAAAAAAAATGAACTTCTTCACATGCAACCAATATAAAATAGATTTAAGATTATCCACAAAATGCTCTTATACATTATAAACCGGAATTCATGTTAATTTTTTAGAGACTCAAATCAATTTTACATGCAGTGCATGGATGAGAAAAGAAAAAATTACAAGAAGAAGAGGAATAAAAAATAAAAGAAAAGAAACAAATGAAGTTAACTTCATTACTAATCTAAATAGAGTTAGAAAAGATTAAAGAAAAACTGTGCAAAATGTGTTGCCTGTGAAGTACTATGAGAAAGTAAAGTAAGATGATGAAGACGGTGTTGAGGATAGCAGCCTTTGGTAGAAGCTATCAACAATAGACCTCCTTCGGGGCACACGAGGGTAGTGATAAGCTTAATCCTACTTTTAATTATTTTTGTATTAAGCCTAATTTTTTTTCCTCTGTTTGTTATCCGGTTTGACTTTCTCCCTCTTTTCTATTATTATTTTGTCTATCAGTGTCTATCAGTATTTATTCTACATTCATTAAATATCATTGTTTTGGTCTCAGGTTATTCATTGAGCCTTTCCCAATTTAGTCTATTTTTCTTCTTCATCTTACTCTTTCATGGTATTAGAGATTTAGGTTAAAAAAAAATTATGGCGTCAAGCTCAAGCACCTCAAAGGAATAAACCATACAGCCGATAACGACTATTCTAAGTACCATTTCTACTATTTTGCCACCAATTTCACTTTCTGCGTCTTCACCTTCTTTTACCTCACCTGTAACCCAATGGATTCTCTCGCCGTCTATTCGAAATCCGCCTATACCCCCTCAAATATCTCCCTCTTTTCCTTTTAACTATGGTCTAACAACTTTTCCCTATCCTCCGTTGTACATTGGCTCACTCACAAATCTTCCCTATCCACCCCAAATGTCGTCATTTCCTTCCACTATTCCCCATGCTCAAGTGCCAAATCCACTTCAAGTTCTATCTACTCCTCATCACTGGTTGCTAACTTCTCTCACATGTCTCAGTCCCTTACTATTAAACTTACAAATTCGAACTATTTTCTATGGAAGAATCAGCTTCTTAATTTGATCATGAGTTATGGTCTAGAGAGTTTTATTGACGATACGTTTCCTCAGCCTCCCAAGTTCTTAGATTCCCAAAAGACATAGGTTAATCCTTACTTTTCGTTCTAGCAAAAATGCAATTGAACTATCAAGAGCTGGTACTATTCATCTCTTCATGAAGATAAAATGGGTGAGATAGTTGGCTACGAATCTATCTTTGAAATTTGGGAGGCTCTGCGGACTGTTAATGAGTCCTCGTCTACAACACGTATTATGGGTCTTCATTCTCAACTCAAAAGATCAAGAAGGATGGACTGATTGTGTCCCAGTATTTAACTCAAATCAAGGATGTTGTTGATAAGTTTTTAGCTATTGGCGAACCTCTATCTTATCGGGATCATCTTAGCTATATTCTCGAAGGTCTTGGCAACAAATATAAACATTTGTGACATCCATTTAGAATCAAACTAATCGCCCATAAATCGCCGATGTTTGTAGCCTTCTTATTGCATATGACTCTCGACTTAAAAAAACAGACAACACTCCACCTCATCCAGGCGAATGTTGCTAACCTCTTAGTTCATTCCCCCAATCAACGTCCACCATGGCAACAGAATAGCAAGTCCTATGTTCGATATTTTACACCTCAAGTGGGGTCTTCATCTCCAGGTATTTTTCTCAACCCTCATTCCATTTTTGTTAATCCCATGGATCCTGTTTCTGCTCATCCATCACCTCGGAACCAAAAATGGTCATCCAACCAATCCTACGCACCCCTGAATCTTCCCCAATGTCAGATTTGCAATAAATTTGACCACACTGCTTTGTCCTACTACAACATTGATAATTCAAGATACCGAACCTCTAATTCTCTTCAGGCTCACTTCACTCAAACCTCCCATGCCCCTAACCAATCCTTGACTTATATCAATCCCTCCCCTGTTCCAAAAATCACTCATTCAGATGAAGGTTGGTACATGAATTCCAGAGCTACTCATCATATAACTCCTAATCTATCCAACATTTAGCATCCCTCTCCATACTATGGTGGTGAACAAGTTGTGCTTGGCAATGGCAAGTCTCCTCCTATCTCTCATGTTAGCTCCTTCGAATTTTTGTCTCCTCTATCAAATACATTCGTTCATCTTCATTCTATCCTTCGCACACCTTCTCTTTATCATAATCTCATTAGTATTGGAAGGTTATGTTATGACAATCATGCTTACGTTGAATTCTTTCACGATTCCTTTGTTGTGAAGGACCTCCGAACTTAGAGTTCTCTTCTTCATGGCAGACTTGATGGTCGTCTCTACAAATTTTCTCTCCCTTTCGTTGCCACTTCTCCACCACAATCTCACATCCAACCTAATGCATTCCTTTTAACTTTCACAAATATCTCTTTGTGGCACCACCGCCTAGGTCATCTATCAATTCACATTGTTAAATTTGTTTTGTCGAGATGTAAATTGAAGTTTAAAAATAATGATGTCCTTAAATTTTGCAAGTCCTGTCAAATGACCAAGAACCATCGTTTATCTTTCCCTACTTCTATTTCTCGTGTATCCTCTCCTTTTGAACTTGTTTATTCTGATGTATGGGGTCCTTCCCCTGTGAATTCAATCAATGGAAACAAGTATTTTCTCTTGTTTGTATATGTTTTCTCTCGCTTTACATGGATTTATATACTTAAAATCAAATTCGAAGTGTTATCCTCATTTACTCACTTTCATGCCATGATTTCAAATCAATTCTCTACCACTATTAAATCTCTTCAAACTGATAGAGGGGGATAATTTTGCGCCCTTTTCCCCTTTTTGGAAATCTTCATAAAATGTCTTGTCCATATACTCCAATAAAAAATGGTAATGTTGAACGAAAAAATAGGTATTTCATTGAAGTTGGTTTATCCTTGCTTGCTCAATCTTCTATTCCTACAAAATTTTGGTCCTTCGTTTTTCAAACTGTTGTATATCTTATCAATCACACACCTACTTCTACTATTGAAAACAAGTCTCCTTATGAAGCCCTTTATGTCAAACTTCCTGACTATAATCTTCTTAGGGTTTTTAAGTGTGCGTGCTTCCCTTTCCTTTCCTTCGTCCCTTTGATGACAATAAACTCCAATGTAGATCTCATGAGTGTCTTCTTAGGATAAATTTTGCTTACAAAGGATATCTCTGCCTTCACCGATCGTATTTATGTATCTAGGCATGTTATTTTCAATGAAATTTCTTTTCCTTTTGCTACCCTACTTCTTCACCTCAACCTTTCTCCCTTCCTCCTTCCTCCGTCTCTTTTCCTATTCTTCTCACCCCTCCCCCTTCCTTCAATCCTACCTCCGGTTCAGGTCTTACCATTATCCTTCACAAGGATGTTCACCACCATTCCTCATCACCTTCTTCATCCAATTCTTTCACCTTTGACATTCACAATCCCGCCCCAATCACCAATCTTCCTCCAATCGGCAGTCAACCTTCAGCCTTGCACCCATAACCCTATCCCTAATAATCAACCTTCTTTTTCACCCTCAATATTCTCATCTTCCTCTTCCCTCGTCTTTATTCTGTTGGGTTTTATGTCTTAAAATTCATGGTATGTAAACAACGGAACTTATTCTGAAAATTCAATAAGGTGTTATTGAGTGGAGGTTTTGCTTGATAAAAGTCCGATAAACCTAAAAGTCCCTTGACTATTGGATGAGTACTTGAACTTTATATGGAGACATAAAAGTGGACCAGGTTTGAGTAAATAGTCAAAATGATCTATATTATATAAATAAGGTTGGGTACCTTATTTTGGTAACACTATTGGATGCGGTCTGCTCTGTAGTTGTTACAAAGAGTTGTAAAGTACTACAAATGAAGTGGTCCTAATTCGTTCATGTTGAAACATGAGGAGTGGGGGTGTCCTTGTGCAAAAGGGTTTGTACAAGATCGGACCATGAAATTAGTCACTCTTACTTTATAACGTTATTTACTGTTTAGGACTGACTATTTCAAAGCGATGACCTAGGTAACTTAACCTTAATCCTGAGCTAACTATGAACTCATATTTATTTGAAATTATCCTTAAATTTGCATAAGTGAGGGTTGGCTCAACAGTGTCGACTCAATAACCCCCTATTTCAGGGGTAAGACCGGATAGGTAGCTAGGGACATAGGGTGCAAGATGGAATTCGCTCTTAGCCGCTTTTAGGGATAGTAGAGAGGTTGTTCCCTTAAGTGCTAATTCTGGGTCTTGAACAAGGGCCCCGCCCTTTCATGGACCCGAGAGGGACTCAGTTTTTTTTTATTGGATCACAAAACAATTGTTTATTAGGGGATCAATGGGACTTAATGAACAAGAGGTAAATTCAGGGGTAAAACAGAGATTTAACCTAATCGTTATTACGAACAACCTGTGAAAAGTTAACTTACTAATCATGATTATATCGAGTGGATATAATATATCTACAGTGAGGGGAGTTCAACTATGGGCTTTAGTGAAGTGACCCATTAGTTAACGAATGGGGGTTAGTTCAGTCTAATGAATTTAGCCGATTAATCTCGATCGTTGGAGCCCATGATCTGTAGGTTCACGAGGTCTCCCTACTAGCTCGAAAATGGATTAGCTCTAAAGTAGCGTGATAAGTTAATTTGAAACGTTCAAATTAGAATTAAACGGAATTGGAGAATTTATATTTAAATATGATTTAAATATATGAAGATGGATTTGTGTAAAAATTAATTTAATATTGGATATTAAATTAATTAGAATTATTTAAATTATTTAAATATTTATTTATTGATTTTATTAGAAAATTAATTTATGAAATTAATTTTTAAAATTAAAAAATCTTGATTTTAGAATCAAATATAATTTTAAAATCAAATTTTAGATTTTGGAAATAGAAAAACACAAAATGGAAAATTTGGAATTTTTCACCTTCATCTTCAAGTAGCTCACACTAAACCCACCATCTTTATCTTCAATTACTCCAAGCATGAGCTACAACTCATGCAACTATCTTTATTACATGATGGTCTGCAATATATTGAAGAGATTGAAATGAATTTGAGGTAATGCAATCATAAGAATTTTTGCTGAAAAATTCAGTTGAAGAAGGAGTTCTTCATTTGGGTTGCTGTCGAGAGCATTCTCCAAGTTCCCTTGAGTCCAGCTTATTTTGAGTCCCAAACTCAATCTAGAGCACAAGAATAGTAGAGAAGATCTTGTGGTGGTCTGCACAAAGATTTGGAGAGGATTTGGAGCTGAAAATCGAGATTTCAAGAGTTCTTCAAAGGTATGTCTTGAAACCCATTAATTTTTGTTATAACATGCGTTCGTTTTTGCCAAAATTAATAAATTAGAGTGCTTATCGGTCCTTGTCGCTTCCATTGTGTGCTGGTACAATCCAATAATTGGTACCAGAGCATCATATAAGCATTCAATTCGATTTAATTTTGGTCTGGTGGGTGTTTTATATGAGTTATATGGAACTGCTGCACTGATATGGTTTTCTAAGTTTTGGCTTTTAATTTCTCTTTGATTTCTCAATTAAATTTGTAATTGGCTCTTGTTTGATGAGCTATATGTGTTCCTAAGAGTCTGTAATTTATTTGGAGTAATTAGAGTTGAAATTAAGCTGTAATTCGAAGAAACAAGCGAAGAAGCCAAGTTGCAGATTCTAGTTTTTCAGCCTCTGTAAATATCGTCGTTGAGCTTCAGTAGCTAGACAATCGCTTAGCTTCATGTGTTAGATGATGTGAAGAATGTAGGATTGTATCAGTAATAGTGGAAGCACAAGGATCATCTAAGCACTCTAATTCACTAATTTTGGCAAAATATAAAGCATGCTCTTGCAGAAAACAAGTGAGTTTCAAGACATACCTCTTGTAGAACTTTTTCAAAGCTTGTTCTCCAGCTGCAATCTTCTCTAAATCTTGTTGCAGACCACCTCAAAATCTTTTCCATTATTCTCTTGGTGCTCTAGATTGAGTTGTGGGATTCAAAACAAGCTTGAATCAAGGGATAAAAGAGAAAAGCTCACAACAGCAATCTTGATGAAGAACTCTTTCTTCAACCCAAATTTTCTCTTAAATTTTCTCTTGATTGCATGCCCGAATTTCATTCTAAACTCTTCATTATATTACAGATCAACATGCAAGGGAAAGAGTTGCATGAGTTGCAACTCATGCTTGGAGTAAGACAAGGCAAAGTGAATGCTTTTTGTGTGAGCAAGTTAGGAGATGGATAATGGAACAAGTTTTCTATTTTGTGCTTTGTTTTTCTATTTTCCAATTTTATCTCAAAAATCAAAACTTGATTTTAAAATCCATTTTGATTTAAAAACTGAAAAATAAAATTAATTTTTAAATAAAACTTAATTAATTTAATTTCAAATATTAAATTAATTTTTTACACACATCTATCCTTATATATTTAAATCATATTTAAATCTAAATTCTTCTATTCTGTTTAATTCTCAAATTAAACACGTAATTATATCTCATATAATTACTAATTCCCTTAATTCTAATTTGAACGTTTCAAATTAACTTATCACGCTATTCTAGAGCTGGTCCGTTACGAGCTAGCAGGGGGACCTTGCGGAACTACAGATCATTGGCTCGACCGATCCGAGATTAATTGGCTAAACTCATTAGATCAGATTAATCCCCATTCGTTAACTAATGGGTCACTCCACTAAAGCCCATAGTTGCATTCCCCTCACTGTAGATATATTATGTCCACATGATTTAACCATAATCAGCAAGTTGACCCTTCACAGGTTGTTCGTAATAACGGTTGTGTCAAATATCTGTTTTACCCCCAAGATTACGTCTTATTCCTCAAGTTCTTACTGATCCTCTAATGAACAACTGGTTTGTGATCCAATCAATAAACTAATCTCTCTCAGCCCAGTGAGATGGTGGAGCCCCTTATTCAAGACCTGGATTCAGTACTTGAGAGAACAAGCTTTCTCCTATCCCTAAATTGAGTAGGCATGAACTCCATCTTGCACCCTATGTCCCCAACTATCTATTAGGTCTTACCCCTGAAATGGGAGTCTTATTGAGCCGGCGCTGTTGAGCCAACCCTTATCTATGCAAATCTAAGGGTAATCCCGAATAATCAGGAGTTCATAGTTAGCTTAGGATTAAGATCGAGTTACCTAAGTCATCTAGGTGAAATGGTTAGTCTTATACAGTAAACATGCTTAAGTATGTCTTAAGTGATAAATCTCTGGTTGTCATTATGTAACTTAAGCACGTATGTGGTGACATACAAGTGAATCATGTCTTAAGTGATAACCAAAATGGTCTGTAGTATATAGATATAGGAGGAAAATCTAATCCTAGTAACGCTACAGATGCGACCCGCTTTGTGGAATGGTTACAAGTGTTGTGGCTTGTCACATATGGTGTGATCCTGATCATTCGTGTGAGGACATGCGAGTGGGGGCGTCCTATACAAAGAGTTTTTATAAGACCTGACCACGAAGTGTTAACATCTCATCATATAACGCCATTCATGACAGAGACTTCACTTCACTAAGATGACCATAAGTGACATGACCTCAATCGTGAGTGTTTTAGGAACTTCTGCCTTTGATGGCGGTTCTTTGATTTGCATGGGTGCTAGTAGCCAGGTCGCCGACTCAAACCTACCACTTTAGGGATTCATCTGATTTGGGAGCTGGGAACTTGGTTACACAAGATGGAATTCACTCTTTTCCCGAAGCAAGGGTAAATAGATAGATTGCTCCCTTAAGGGCTGATCTCGGGGTTTGAACAATGTGGCACCACACACCTTCTCATGGCCGGAGAGGTGTTCACATATAGTTGGACTATGTTGTGTTGTTCATTAGAGGGATTAGTGGTACTTAAGGGGTAAGATGTAACTACAGGGGAAAAACGGTAAATTGGCTCAGCTGTACTTACGAGCATCTGTGAAGGGTTATCGTACTGATGATTGGTTATATCTGATGGACATAGAAATATATCTGTGGTAAGAAGAGTTATGTTGTTGGTCTTTAGTAGAATGTCTAGCAGTTAACAGGTGGTGGATGGTGTGACTGAAGAGTTTAGTCAGCTATTCATGTACTGTTGGAACTTCGAACCATAGGTCCATAAGGTCCTCTGCTTAGAAAAAGTTGAGAATCAGTTTTTGGATCAGTTTGAAATGTTTAAATTGACAAGAGGAAGTTCGATTGTATATGATATAATTGAAATCGAGTATCAGAAACCTGTCTTTGATACCAATTGAAGGATCTCAAAACGAGAATTCCATGAGCGGGTTTAGATCGCTCCGATTTCACAGTGTCCAGAATATAAACGATATACATTCTATACTAACAGTTATGCATAATAAAACTCAACAACAGCATGCTCAGAATACGATAAAACATAGAGAAGGGGTTCATTACTAGAGAAAGACGATCTTCGATTATATATGAACCCACAACAGCGGAAAACTCCACTGATCTACTAGCACCCGGCGAGTCTCTCGTCTGTTACTGCAAGATCCAAACGTACACGAACAAGGATTCGGGGACAACACCACCACCAGGGAGACCCAAGTATCCTCGGCGTAAAAAACCAGAGAGTGGGCTCTGGTGAATTTGGTAGAAGACGGAGGAGAGTAAATTGTGCAGACAACAAGCGCGCATGGAAGGAACTTTACTATCGTTTAACGGGGATGCTTATCGTATAGTAAAACTACACGATCGTTTTAAAAAAAATGGACGATCGTTTAGGGAACGCATAAACTAGACGATCGTTTAGACGACTGAGAATCTATCGTATAGGCTCTCGGCGATCAATCTTTCACGGTTTCTTTAGGACGCGAGATTTCGATTGCACGAATGAATTATTATTTTTAATTGAAAACGATTTTCAACTTTTTATCCCGCCAGTTACCTTAACTCTTGCTACCCACGTTCCCACGTTCAAACGTGAAATTAGTTAATTATTAATAATTAATCAATTAATTTATTTAATAAATATAATCATATTATATTTATATCCTATAGTTTTATACCATATATCTACTATAGTATTTTTATTATACTTGATAGAAATTATATTTATATCTAATTTCCTCCAAAATAATGTATCTCATATATTTAGCCAATTATATCATATATAATTAGTCATTCCAATTATATCATATATAATTGTACTTTCTTTTGTCAATTTGAACATTTCAAATTAACCCAAACACTGGTTCTCGACTTTATCGAAGCTACCCAGGTGACCTAATGGACTTGTGGCTCGAAGCTCCAATGGTACGTGAATAGCTAACTAAATTTTTTAGCCACAAGATTCACCATCCATTAACTGTCAGTGATTCCACTAAAGACCAACAGCTGAACTCTTCTTACCACAGATATATTTCTATGTCCATTAGATATAACCAATCATGAGTACGATGACCTTCACAGATGCTCGTAAGTACAGCTGGGCTAATTTAAAGTTTTGTCCCTGTAGTTACACCTCACTTTTTAAGTACCACTGATTCCTCTAATAAAAAATACAACATAGTCCAACTATGTGTGAACACCTCTCGGGCCAAGAGAATGTGTGTGGTGCCACATTGTTCAATCCCCAAAATTAGCCCTTAAAAGAGCCATCTATCTACTTACCCCTGCCTCGGGGAAGGAGTAAATTCCATCTTGTGTAGTTGAGTTCCCAGCTCCCAAATCAGATGTATCCCCAAAATGGTAGGTTTGGATCGGCGACTTGGCCACTTGCACCCATACAAATCAAAGGACCGCCTTCAATGGCAGGAGTTCTCAACTCACTCAGGATTGAGGTCATGTTACCTATGGTCATCCTAGTGAAGTGAAGTCTCTGTCATGAACGGTGTTATATAATGAGACATTAACATTTCGTGGTCAGGTCTTATACAAACTCTTTGTATAGGACGCCCCCAGTCGCATGTCCCCAACACGAATGATCAGAATCAGATCATCTGTGGCAAGTCACAATACTTGTGACCATTCCACAAAGTGGGCCGCGTCCGTAGCGTTATTAGGATAAGGTTTCCCTCATTTATCCATTTACTACAGACCATTTTGGTTATCTCTCAAGACATGATCCATTTGTATGTCACCACATACATGCTTGAGTCATATACAGATAACCAGGGATTTTATGTTTATTGGTTCGTGGTAAAGCAAATAAAACATATAAATGAGTAAAACAACAAGATGTGAAGTAAATATCATATATTAACAATCACAGGTGTTCATATATACTATTTACAAACTACAGGACACGAGACTTTAGGGCATCAACCCCAACAAAATGTGAGTGGAATCATTGACATTTAAGATATATCTCTTCCTCCCACTGAATATTTTATAACCTAGAGTTTAGTTTACTTAGAAATAACATGGCTAATTTTATAACCTAGGGTTTAGTTTTCCCAAGAGTAACTTTTACCTTGGATAGTTAAACAACTTTTAATCATCATCCATTAAACTCTTTAACGGAGTCTTGACCAACTGTCGCATGCTTGCAGAAAATCTATCTAATCCACCTTTCTAGGTAGGTTCCCAAGTAGGGGTGTTTCGTTTCCATCAGCTTAATTACCCCAGCCTAGACAGAACCCGCCTTAGACAAAATGTCCCTTATAGATAGATTTAATACAATTTTAATATTGTATTCCAATCAATTTAATCCTATTAAATCGATTTTAAAAGATTAAACTAGGTTGCTAATCCCATTAGAACCTTTGAACTTAGGTTTATCTCAATCCAATTTTAAAACATTTTTAAAACATGAGTTCGCTTAAGTCCGCGTGCAACTCTTTCTTATCGGTTTTAGTTCTAATTTCTATTATAACGATTATAACATAAACAATCAAAACCATTCACAACGTAAAACAAACACATACAAGGCATTCATAACAATTACAAATAGCCTAAGTGTCATGCTCCATGCATTATTCATTTATTGCTACTTTTTATATAACTCTTATACAAAACAGTAATGAACCAAGGAAAATATGCTTCCATTCACCCTTATACTATAACACTTATAATATAAGATGATGCATGAATATGCTTACTGCATGCATAAATATAACTCTTATATTTTCATGATGCATGTGCATGTTCTCTTGTAATTTCATCATGCCATATTATAACACTTATAATACATGATGTATGAATAATTGCACAACCTAAAGTGGGTTTTAAATCTATATGTCATACATTATGCCATATAAACCACATATATCTCATGTATATTAAGCAAAAGTTGATGAACTGGGAAAAATTGCCTCAAATCCTCAAAACTAAAAGCTAACTATTATAAAAGCAAAGAGTCTCTGGTTCAAACAGGCAAACCGGGACTTGAACCTTTCAGTTGAAGTTCGCGTCTCCATTGATCGTGTACCAAACACCTCGCGATCATCTACACGAAAGAGTTAACGCTTTACTCAATCGTTTACCAATGCTTCCAAAGTTAAACGATCATTTAGCAATGATCGTGTGACTTTTACTATGCGATGAAGCACGACGTACGCGATCGTGCAGCGCACTTCGTAATGCAAGCCTTATACGATCATCAACAAAATGGCTACCTTGGTATTCTCAGTGTGAGAATCCAAAAGTGTGGGTTTTGTGTGGACTTGGTTAGAAGAAGAGACTAGAGGAGTAACAATTGTGTAAACGATTGAGCAAGTGGGAGATGACAAAAGTCTATCGTATAGACGAATATCCAATCGTTTAACAAATGCTCCACGATCGTTTAGCAAAACTCTGCGATTGTTTAGCTAATGGCTAGCTAAGTGAACTATCGTGTAGTGTCACTCCACAACCGTTTAGTCTCTCTTTAGCTATCGTTTGGTGAATCCTATTCACTTGACAGCCTTTCCATGATTACTTGCGAAGAATAGCAACTCTCACACATCTTAATTATTCTAAATTTAGGAAAAAAAAATTTCATTTTATCTCACGGTTATCATGAAACTACCAATAACCTCCCACTCAATTGGTTATTAGAGGAAAAGATATAATTATCCAATAATTAATATTATTATAAATATATATGATAACCAACTTACCATATTATATTTATAACCTAAAGTTCTAATATTTCATCTCATGAAACATATAAAACCATAGTTCTTTTTCTATTTCATGATACTTAATATAAACCTCATTACATTAATCCTCCACTTGATGTATCTCGTACATCACACCGATCATATCATATATAATCGAATTTCCTCTTGTCAATTTGAACATTTCAAATCAACTACAAGAACTGATTCTCAACTTGAATCCATTGAACTACCAAGGGGACCTTATGGACCTGTAGCTCGAAGCTCCAACGGTACGTGAATAACTGACTAAACTCTTTAGTCACGGGATCTACCATCCGTTAACTGGCAGACACTCCACTAAAGACCGACAACTGCACTCTCCTTACTATAGATATATTATGTGTCCATATCAATCAATCAACAATATGATAACCCTTCACAGATCACTCGTAAGTACAGTTAGGCCAATAACCGTTATGCCCCTGTAGTTACATCTAACTCCATAAGTACCATTAATCCCTCTAATGAACATAAGTCATAGTCCTACTATGACCTAGTCCTCTCTTCCAAAGAGAAGTTGTGGCCACTATGTTCAAGACCCGAAATCAACCCTTAAGGGAGCAATCTATCTACTTACCCCTACTTCGGGGAAGGAGTGAATTTCATCTTATGTAACTGAGTTCTCAACTCCCAAATCAGAAAAATCCCTAAAAAGGTAGGCATATTGAGTTGACAATCTAGTCATTCTCACCCATACTAATCAAAGGACCGCCTTTGAAGGCAATAATTCCCAAAACACTCAGGATTGAGGTCATGTCACTTATGGCCGTTTAGGTGAGATGTAAGTCTTAAGTATCAACGACGTTATATACAGAGACTAGTCATCTCGTGGTCCGATCTTATACAAACTCTTTGTATAGGATACCCCCACTTGCATGTCTCCACATGAATGGTCAGGATCTACCATCTATAGTAGTTCACATAACTTTCAAACCTTTACAAAGCGGGTCGTATCCGTAGTGTCACCAAGATCAGGTATCCCTCCTTAATCCTTATACTATAGACCTTTTTAGGTTATCACTTAAGGCATGATCCACTTGTATATCACATATGCATGTTTAAGTTTACATACAATAACCATGGAGCTTTTTTTATTGGATATGAATAAATGCCAAATAAAATAACTCTTATTTTATTCATAACAATGTGTACAGATTACAAACTATGAGACTCCAGGAGAATTAGGATACCAATCCCAATAGTCCTAACTCTTAACCCTGGGTACACCTCAGCAGAATGGTGTATAAAAAAGGAGAAATAGAACCCTGTTGGATATGGTTCGGTCTATGATGAGTTATGCTCATCTTCTAAACTCGTTTTGGGGATTTGCAGTGGAAGCTGCATGTTACACTTTGAACAACGCTTCTTCAAAGAGTGTTTCTGAAACACCTTTTGAGCTGTGGAGAGGCCATAAATGTAGTTTACGCCACTTCAGAATTTGGGGATGTCCAGCCCACGTGCTTGTGGCTAACCCTAAAAAGTTGGAATCGCGTTCGAAAGTTTGCCTCTTTGTAGGCTACCCCAAGGAAACGAGGGGTGGATACTTTTATGATCCAAGTGAGAATAAGGTATTTGTGTCGACAAACGCTATCTTCTTGGAAGAAGACCACATCAATGATCATAAACCACGAAGCGAGCTCGTTTTACATGAGATTTCTAGTGAGACCACTAAGAGTTCAACAACAGTTGTTGAACAGACTGATAGATCAACAAGAGTTGTTGATATTAGTTCATCTAGTCAACCATCTCAAGAGTTGAGACTGCCTCGACATAGAGAGAGGGTTGCGAACCCACCGGAACGCTACATGGGTTTGGCTAAAGCCCAAAACATCATGTCTGATGATGGAGTTGAGGATCCATTCTCTTATAAGCAAGCAATGGAGGATGTTGACAAAGATGAGTGGATTAAAACCATGAATCAGGAAATGGAGTTTATGTACTTCAATTTTGTTTGGGAACTAATGGATCTACCTGATGGGGTAAAACTTATAGGGTGTAAGTGGATCTTCGCGAGAAAACGAGGTGTAGATGGAAAGGTGCAGACCTTTAAGGCTAGACTCATGGCAAAGAGTTATACCCAGATCAAGGGAATGGATTATGAGGAAACTTTCTCACCTGTTTTCATGTTGAAGTCTATCAGAATACTCCTGTCCATAGCCACATTTTATGATTATGAGATATGGCAAATGGACGTCAAGACTGCCTTTTTGAATGGTAATCTTGAGAAGACCATCTACATGGCTCAACCAGAGGGTTTATTGTTCTAGATCAAGAGCAAAGGGTTTGAAAGCTTAATAGGTCCATTTATGGGCTGTAACAGGCATCTAGATCGTGGAACTTTAGATTTGACAGTGTGATCAAATCATTTGGCTTTGATCATAATGCTGATGAGCCTTGTATTTACAAGAAAATCAACGGGTCAATAGCTTTTCTAGTACTGTATGTGGATGATATCCTACTCATTGGGAATGATGTAGGTTTTCTGACTGACATTAAATCGTGGCTAGCCGCCCAATTCCAAATCAAAGATTTGGAAGAGGCGCAGTATGTTCTAGGGATCCAGATTATTCGGGATCGTAAGAACAAGAGGTTGACTTTGTCTCAGGCATCGTACATTGACCAAATGTTGATCAGGTACAGGATGCAGAATTCCAAAAATAGTTTATTACCCTTTAGGCATGGAATTGTTTTATCTAAGGAACAATATCCTAAGACACCTCAAGAGATTGAGGAAATGAGATGGATTGCCTATGCTTCGGCTGTTGGAAGCCTTATATGTATGCAATATTATGTACTAGACCTAACATTTGCTACGCAGTAAGGATTGTCAGTCGTTATCAGTCCAATCAAGGATTAGATCACTGGACGGCGGTCAAAACGATTCTCAAGTATCTTTGGAGAACGAGAGACTATATACTCGTGTATGGAGATAAGGATTTGATCAATACAGGATACATAGACTCTAACTTTCAAACTGATAGATATTCTCGAAAATCGACATCAGGGTCAATGTTTACTCTGAATAGAGGGGTTGTAGTTTGGCGAAACATCAAGCAAGGATGCATCGCGGACTCCACTATGGAAACTGAATACGTAGCCGTTTGTGAAGCTGCTAAAGAGGCTGTTTGGCTTAGGAAGTTCCTTACAGATTTGGAAGTTGTTCCAAACATGTCTTCGCCGATCACACTCTATTATGATAACAGCGAGGCTGTGCAAAATTCTAAGGAACTTCAGAGGCAAGCATATCGAACGGAAGTATCATTTGATCAGGGAGATTGTGCATCACAGTGATGTGATAGTCATAAAGATCGCATCGAAGCACAATATTGTTGATCCATTTACAAAGACTCTCACGGCTAAAATGTTCAAGGTTCATCGGTAGAGTCTGGGTCTACGGGACATGCGACATCTTGTCTAGGGCAAGTGGGAGATGATACTGAGGTATAGAGTATGTCCTAGTTTATTGTATATTGTACTATTTTATGTATTGTACATTAGTCTCCCGAGGCATTAGGACAAGTGGGATATTATTAGGATTTGTGTCCTAATTCTCCCGGAGTCTCATAGTTTATAAATAGTTTGTATTGTTATTAATAAAATAAATATTATTTTATTTGCATTTACTCATATCCAATAAACTAAGATCCGTGGTTATTTCATGTAAACTTAAAGTGTGTATGTGAGACATACAAGTGGATCATGCCTTAAATAATAACCTAAATGGTCTATAGTATAAGGATAAAGGAGGGATACTTTATCCTGATGACACTACGGATACAACCCGCTTTATAAATAGTTACAAATGTTGTAAAATGCTACAAATGGTCTGATCCTAACCATTCATGTAGAGACGTGCAAGCGGGGGTGTCCTATATAAAAAGTTTGTATAAGACCAAACCACGAGATGATTAGTCTCTTTATATAACGCCGTTGATAATTGAGACTTACATTTCACTAAAACGACCATAGGCGACATGACCTTAATCCTGAGTGTTTTGGGAACTCCTGCCTTTGAGGGCGGTCCTTTGATTAGTATGGGTAAGAGTGGTTAGATTGTCAACTCAACAAGTCTACCTTTTTGGGTATTTCTCTGATTGAGGAGTTGGGAACTCAGTTACACAAGATGAAATTCACTCCTTCCCCGAAGCAGGGGTAAGTAGATAAATTGCTCTTTTAAGGGCTGATTCTGGGTCTTGAACATAGTGGCCACACCTTTTCTTTGGAAGAGAGGACTCGATCATAGTAGGACTATGACTTATTGTTCATTAGAGGAATCAGTGGTACTTAAGAAGTTAGATGTAACTACAGAGATAAAACGGTAAATTAACCCAACTGTACTTATGAGCGATTTGTGAAGAGTTATCACACTATTGATTTGTTAATATGGACATAGAAATATATTTGTAGTGTGAAGAATGCAGCTATCGGTCTTTAGTGGAGTGCCCGACAGTTAACGGATGGTGGATCCCATGACTAAAGAGTTTAGTCAGTTATTCACATACCGTTGGAGCTTCAAACTACAGGTCCATAAGGTCTCCTTGGTAGCTCAATGGGTTCAAGTTGAGAATCAGATTTTGGGGTTGATTTGAAGTGTTCAAATTAACAAGAGGAAATTCAATTATATGTGATATAATTGATGTGATGTATTAGATACATTAAGTGGTGGAATTAATGTAAATGTGATTTATATTAAGTACCATAAAATAGAAAAAGAACTATGGTTTATATGTTTCATGTGATGAAATATTAAAACTATAGGTTATAAATATAATATGATAAGTTGGTTATCATTTATATTTGTAATATATTAATTATATGATAATTATTTCTTTTTCTCTAATAACCGATTGAGTGGGAGGTTATTGGAAGTTTTATGGTAACCGTGAGATAAAAAGAAAATGATTTTCCTAATTTTAAAAGTTGCTTCATTCGGAAAGTACTCACGGAAAAGGGCTATTAAGTAAAATTTTTTTACTAAGCGATAGCTGTTGAGAGACTAAACGATCGTGTAAATAGTTGACTATACGATAGTTACTCAGCTAATCGTAGCTACACGATCGAGTAGCAAATTCCATGCGATAGGCTTCATTTTACTAAACGATCAAGTACATCGTCTATGCGATAGACAACTTCATATCTCCCACTTACTCGGTCGTCTACTCGATCGCATACCTTCTCTATTCCTCAAGCCAAGATCATACAGAGCCCACAACTCCTAGATTCTCACATCGATAATACCTGGGTAACACTTGTAGTAGTCTTCTTACTCTGTTCGTGAATCGAGTTGGACTCGATTGGGTTCGAGAAGTATCAAGTTGTTCGTGTTGTTGGTGGTCCGTTCGTTGCGTTCGAGTGTTGCTGTTTTTGGACGCATTGGACTTCGTTTGAGGGGTTCTTGAAGAATGGTTCTTCAAAGGTACGCATAATCTATCCCTTGAATCTCTTAAAACATGCTGTAATTTCGGTTTATGTATAACTTGTTAGTTTCCGTTTAAGACTATAATTGTTTGTGTTCATTCGAATGGAATTTGGAATGATCCCTTCCGTTGTTCATGGAAATCCTTTGATTTGATTTTCTTTAGAGGATTGCTAATGTTTTAACCAAAGCGCTGCCCAGACCTCGTTTTCTCAGCGTCAAAGTGAAGCTCACAGTTGTTTTAGCTCCTTGATCTTTTGCGGGGGATGATAAGCTTTATCATACTTTTAATTATTTTTGTATTAAGCCTAATTGTTTTTTCTATTATACGATTTGGGCTTCTCTCTCTTTTCTGTTATTGTTTTGCCTATCAATGTTTATGAGATGGTCATTCCACATTCATTAAATATCAATGTTTTGGTCTCAAGTCATTCGCTGAGCCTTTCCCAATTTAGTCTATTTTTCTTCCTTCTACTCTTTCTGTGCATAATTTGAAATTTGAAATACTGGAGTTTGTAGTATCGAATTGTGAGACAATGGAGAGAAAGACGAGAGAAAGAATAGGAATCAAACAGTTAATTAAAGAGTAAAATTGAAAGGAAAAAAAAAAAGAAAATTAGAAAGAGAATATTTTGATATATTTGTAAAATTAGAAACTTCAAAAACATAGTTGCAAAATACTTAATCTATCTTATCACCCATTACAATTTTCCTAAAAATTATTATCATGTGTTCAACTTTTAACGTCAATATCTCATTCTGACTTCAAACTAAATTCCATTTTTAAATTTTTTTTTTTTTATTATAACTATGTATCATCTAATTTTGACCGAAACTTTGATTCTAACACTAAGATTTTTAATTTTTATGTAGCTTTTGTTTTTTATATATTTTTTTTTCTTTGAGATATTTTAGGTAGCTTTTGTTATTATCTCAATCTTCATCCCAATCTCTAATTATTTTTAATTATTAATATGTGATCCACGTCAACTCTCTACAATGCCATGATCATGATTTCAACTTTTTAAAACCAAATAAAATCAACAAAATAACTAAAAAATATTGTTTTTAGCGACAAAATTAAAATGTCCCTGAAACTACAAAATTATTGAAAAAAAACTTTTGTGATGCAAACAATGACAACACATAAAAGTGTATATTAATACTCTTTAACGAGATTTATGAAGAAATCTAATTCGATGAATTTAAACTTTATATTTGTATTGATTTGTAGTATATACAGGTAGAGATGTCCAATTTCGAATTGATGTAGCTTTTAAATAAGGTTAAAAATTACGTTTAGTCCCGAAACATTCATAAAAGTATTCAGTCTATATACTTTGATTTATAATGATTTAGTCCCTATATTTTCAATTTTATAACAATTTAGTCTCTCATTTTACTTCAAAATATGTACCGATTTAATCTCTATCACAGAAATTAATGTTAAGATTTAATGAGACTGTTTGCGTAAATAAATTGATATACAAATTAGAGACTCAATATTTTTAATATAATACAAAGTCTATATCATAAAATATTAAAAATTAATATCTAATTTTGATGAATTTTTTTATGTTAGGGACTAAATTGTTATAAATTTAAAAGTACATGAACCAAATTGTTACATACTAAAGTTTAAGACTAAATTGTTACAACCTTGAAAGTAAAGAGATTAAATCGTCACAAACCAAAGTTCAGGTGTAACACCCGCACATTTTTTTAGTAATAATGTAATTTCAGTAACTTTATTATTTGAAATTTCAGTAATTGTTATTAGTTGGAGGGCATTTTTGGAATTTTGGACTTCAAGTATAAGTGCAGAAATTTAATTGTTGGCGTGAAATTATTCAAATTGAAAATTAATGGCAGGAATTAATTTTCTTTTAAGACGGAAAGGAAATTAATAGTAAAACGGAAAGGAATTAAATGTAATTATACTTATTTCCTTTTTTGTTTTATTATTATTGTTGTTGTTGTTGTTTTTTTTATAAAAAGTCAAATCCCACCTCCCATCTGTTCGTTTTCTCCTTCCAATGAACAACGACAATGCCCACGATCTTCAACCATTGTCTTCTGACGCTGCAACATACAACTTCAATGGCCACAACGTTTACGACTTAGATTTGAGTTACCCACTTCTTAATGGCTCCAAATTTCGAGCAACAACCAACAAAGTTTAAAGTTGTTTTGCATGTTTGTTTGATTCAAGGTTCCATTAGGCAAGGAAGAGGTTGAGCTTCTAGTTTCTAGAGTTTGTGATTAAAGGTAAGTAATCTTACTATTGAAACTGCCTATGGGTCATGTATTAGATGTATGCTAGCATGATAAATGTATGTTATGGCAGAATGTTAGCATGATAGAGTGATAGTATAATATGATCAAAGTATGTTCTAGTACGAGATCTGAATTATTTATTTACACACATGGACACTTGGATGGTAGTATGAGATGGTATGTGCTTCTGTATGGTTGTATTTGATCTGATGATGTTGAGGTTTATATGTATGTCATAGATTCGTACAATGATGATTATGATGTTGAGACTGTGCAAATGTCCTTATCGATTAGTTAGATGCCCATTAGATTTTGTGTTTCCTTTGGGATTCACCAATTTGTGTTTCCTTCGGGATTCACTAGTTTGTGTTTCCTTCGGGATTCACCAGTTTGTGTCTCATTTGGGATTCACCAGTTTGTGTCTCCTTCGGGATTCATCAGTTTGTGTCTCCTTCGGGATTCACCAGTTTGTGTTTCCTTTGGGATTCACTAATTTGTGTTTTCTTCGGGATTCACCAGTTTGTGTCTCCTTCGGGATTCACCAGAGGTAGTGGGCATACTTAACTACAGTAGGATAGGACTCAGTCTCCTTCTTATTTCATGTGCATATGTGTCCCATGAGGACTAGAGCAATTTATATGTTTCACTAGAGGTGGGTATTCAGAGGACATAGATGCCCAGCCTGACCCAGTAGTGGGGTTATTTACTGAGTATTTTATACTCATTCTTTCTCATGTTGTTGTTTCAGGTAAGGATAGAGATGCACCGGCGATGGACAAGCGGAATTCGTGATCGAGCCACTGGGACTAGTTTTATGCTTCCGCTCATGAGATTTAAAGTTCTTTTCATGTTTCTCTTAATTTTTAGTTTTGATGTTTAAAACTTATTTTTAAGAATCGTTTTTCAGATTTATTTATTATCCTTTATGATTTATGGGTACCCTGCTATTGATTTAGTATTTGAATTTAATGAAAGTCTTTTGAACTTACCTTATTTAATTAACATTTATTTTCCATAACCGAGTGTCGTTTTGAGTTCCATGCATGCATGTATTTAGTAATGGCCTAACTTAAGTCCTAGGGGGTCGGGTCGTTACATCATGGACTAAAATTGTTACTTTTATGAAAGTTTAGAGACTAAAAATGTTTTTTAACCTAATAAGTGGTAGCAGTTGTCTTTTTAGAAAAATCAACTATGAGAGGAAGTAAAATAGTATTTGATAAATTTTAATTTAATTTTATTTAAAAAAACAAACAAACAAATAAACAAGATGAGGTGTTTAGTAAATTAATATTAAATTTTTGTAATTTAGTTATATGAACCAAAATAGATTATTATTTCAATTATTTTATATTGATGTTTAATTTGTAATCTATTATCATATTATTATTTGAACTTATAGGATAGAAATTGCAACTAATTTTGTTTTAATCTAAATTGCTTGATCATAAAAACTTTTTTTTTTAAATAATTGTTTTAAGAAATGGAATCAATTAAATCTTTTATTTATTTAATTGTTTTAAGAAATAACAGTATTTCGGTGCATCTTTATGCATTTTTCTTAGTACACCAAAAAAAAAAAATAAAAATAAGAAGGTATTATAAATGTTTATAAATACGTGTAAGTATTACATATATGATATACCAATGTTTAAATGCATATAAGTCATTCAACAACCTTATTCCTTCCTAATTTTAAATTATTATTAATAATACGGTATTATAAAACGTGATAGCAAACAAGTGGAACGTGTTCAACAATATTAGACGTGATTTCCTTTGCGAATATAGACGTGATTTTAGAATGTAGAAAATCATAAGAATAATTCAAATCCACCATTTATTAAATAAAACATTACATCCAAAAAATATTTAGCTTATGCTATACGATGAACCAAAACCTTATCCGTTTAGGTTGAATTTTGATGGCTTATAAGTTTTAAGTTCATTTTATTTGAACAAGTAAAACCTTTTTTTTTTTTTTTGTTTGGAAAAAAAATGTTTCTTTTATTTTATTGTTCATCCTCCCTTTGACCCGAATAAAAGAATAATTTATTTTGGTCAAATTACCCAATTTCATCCTATAAATAAAAGTTCATTTTAGTTGAAATTTTCATTTTTGTCATTTTAAAAGTTACAATTTAACTATAAAAGTCACTGTTATAAAGGTTTTTTTTTTTCTTTTTTTCGTTTTATATGAAGCTTTACTAAATCACTTGTTAAGGCATCATAATTTTGATCAAATGGGGAAAGTTCGAATCTTTCACTCTATAAGTTAAACTAAAAGAAACAAAAATAAAATAAAATAAAATGGTTATATTATAAGTTTTCCCGTTTGGTAACCATTTTATTTTTTGTTTTTGTTTTTTAAAATTAAGTCTATATCATCTACACTTCTTATCATGATTTGCATCTTTATTAAGTACAATAATTGAATTCTTAGTCAAATTCTAAAAATAAAAATAACTTTTTGAAAGCTAATTTTTTTTAGTTCTCAAAACGTCTGTTTCCGCTCCGAAGAGGAAGGTTTGTATCTCGCTTTCTCACGCCCTTATTAGATTAGAGTGGCCTAAGCCTAGCAGGAAAGCGGCAGTGTATGGAGCGCCAAATTGAGTTTTTTTCTAAGTGGAGCCTGATTTTATGTTAGTTTTTTTAAACCATTGGTGATTAGTAAATAACAAATGAAGAAATTTGGAGGTGGAAGTAGTGTCCATAGGTTTAATTTTCAAAAACAAAAACAAAAAACAAAATGGTTACCAAACGGAACCTAAATTTTTAATTTATGTTTATTTTGGTCCCTATACTTTTAACAAGTGTCGAATAAGTCATTGAACTTTCACTTTTGTATCAAATAAGTCTATGCACTTTAAATGTTGTATCAATTGATCCATACACTTTCAATTTTGCATATAAAAGTTATATATATTATTTTTTTAAAAGAAATAAATAATTGATAATTGATCTATTAGATCTAAAATTAAATTCTATGTCTAATAGAACCCTAAAATTTCAATTTTATGTTTAGTAGATACGTAAATTTTAAAAAATAAATCGAATATGTCAAAGATTTATTAGATGCATAACTAAAACATTGAGGAATCTATTAGACACAAGATCGAGAGTTTGATGATCTATTATATGCATTTTTATTTTTTTTAGTACAAAAAACAATGATAGACATTGCTTGTCACAAAAACAAACTTTTAATATCGGGCAACTGACATTAAAGACAATCGATATTGAAGGAGGTGTTATTTAAGGTTTTTAATGCCAGTTGTCTTTAATGTCGGATTAAAGACAACCGACATTGAAAACCTTTTATAACATGATCTTCAATATCAGTTTTCAATCAACATTGTACCTCTATAATGTCAATTTTAAACTGACATTAAAGTCTAGTTTTGTAGTAGTGACATTTTTTTAACGTTCAGAGATATATTGAACATAAAATTAAAAGTTTAAGAATCTAGCTATTAGACACTTTGTAAAGTTCAGGTATCTATTCGACACAAAATTAAAAATCTAAGAGACCTATTAAAAAAATTTAAAAGACTAAAAATCAAATAGATGTAGAACTTAAAGTTCGAGCATTAAATCTATAATTATGAGAAAGACCTTGTACCACTACACATTGAATAAACAAGTAGTGCAATTACTGCCCTTAATTAGTTTTTTTTTTCCTTTTGAAGATTGTAATTAGCTATGGATATCCTTATAATTAGATGAAATTATTTTGCAAAAGTTAATTATTTTAACTGTGTTGATATGTTTACTCTACAATAAAAATCTTGAAAGTTCAATAAACTATTTAAAAATTTTCAATACAAAGACTTATTTCACACCACTTTGATAGGTTATAAATGACAAATTTGGTAGTTTTTTAAATTTCAAAAGTGACGTGTCGGTTTTGAAATTTATATTTAAATTTAATTTATTCTAATTTCTAAATAGTTATCAAGCAAAGTTGAATGCCGGTTGATATAACCAAATGATGATGTGGTAGTTGAATATGTTTATTAAACATTGTTATATTGGCCCTAAACTATCATAAAAATAATAATATAGTCCTTGAATTTTAAATGGTAATAATATAATAGATTTTAATTTCCAATTTGTTAGTTATTAAACTTTAGTATGTAACAATTTTGTCATTTGCATTTTCAACTTAGTAACAATTCAATCCCTCTCATGATTAAAAAAAAATATATATAGAATTGTCCATTCTTGTTATGTTATATAGTTATTGTAGTTTAAACACATTTTGTTCTTAATCAATTTATTAATCTATAAATATAAGAAATTTCATTATGTTTTAACAATATTTTTTATGATAGAAACTAAATTTTTATCTGTTAAAATTTAGTACCAAAACTATTACAAATTTAAAACTATAAAAATTAAACTGTTACTAACTAAAAAAAAAAACCTAAATTATTGTTGTATGAAAATCTAGAGACCAGTTTTTTTAACCTTTAGACTTAGTGCTTAAAAAAAACATTTAGATTTGGTAAGTATTTGATTTTTTTGTTTTGTTTTCGAGGATTAAGTTTGTAGATACTATTTTTACTATCAAATTTATTCCTGTGTTATCTACTTTTTACTAATAATTTAAAAAACTAAGTCAAATTTTGAAAACTTAAAAAAGTCGTTTTTAAAAACTTGTTTTTTGTTTTTTAAATTTGACTAAAAATTCAATCATGTACTTAAAAAATATGCAATTCATTATAAGAAATAGGTAAAAAATAGACATTAACTTTCAAAAATCAAAAACAAAAAATGAAATTGTTATCAAAGAGGTCTAAAATTTTCAAATGTTAATAAATATTAACTTTAAAACTTCAAGAATTAATGATTTATTTGAACCTAAACTAAAATGTAGTTTTTTTTTTTCCTTGTAGAAACCGAGTCAGAACAAATAAAAACCGATTTGGTAATTCAGCCTTCTAATGTTATTTATTTATTTATTTATTTTTTGGTGTGGTTTATTTATTTATTTATTTTAAAAAAATATATAAATTTCTGGAGTGACATGACGAGAGCGGAGCGGCATAACGATACAATACCGGGCTCGACCCCTTCGGTTTTGACGTCAAACCATAATGATCCATTATTTTCTTTTTAATTAAAAAAACCATTTTTTAAAATTTATATTAAATATTTGGATTAAGAGATTGCCACGTGGAAATTAAACGATATTTTTAAATTTAAAAAAGAAGCATCAATTTTGTCTCTAAATTTGTCACTTTCTTTTGATTTTGATCTTAAGTTTTCAATTTCATCAACTTGGGTTAGAAATTTTAACCTTAGTTCAATTTTAACTAAATCACATACTAATTTTAACCAAAAAAAAAAATAAAATTCTTCTTAAACACATCAATTTCAATCAAACAAAGTTTTACGCGAAAATAAATATAACTAACGCACAAACAAACCATTAAATAATATTTTCAATATTTATGAATTTTATAAAAATATGGATCATTGTTTTAAATAGTAAAACTTATGGAAATATTTTTAAATATAGTAAAATATCATTATCTATCAATATCTATAGATAACAACATTTTATTATATTTATAAATAACTTGTTCATTTTTCTATATTTGAAAACATCCCTAAATAATAGCTATAATATTATTTTTCTCTAAAAAAAATGATCAATTATATATGGCATGTAAATTTTATAATTCATTAAATCCATATTAGAAAGGGGGATTTTCAAAAATAGAAAAACAAGGGAAACTATTCATACAAAATAACAAAATTTAATTTTCTTTTATTGAGGTTGATAAAAGTCTATCGATGTTTATTTTGTTTTTTTTTTTTTTGTTAGTTACATAAATATGAAAATTTTGATATTAAAGAAGACATTTCTAACAATATTTGGAGGTGATAACTTATATGAATGATAATATTGCAACAATTTTTCATTTTTAAGGTTAAAGTTGCAACAATGGCTTAAATTTAGGATTAAATTTGTTGAAATTAAAGAATTAATAACTTGACAAGTTTAAGATGAAAATTGATTTTTCTCACTCTATTTTTTTTTCTTAAAATAAAAATGTCTCATCACGTGGCTGATCCGCTCACGTCACGTGACTCTCGCAGGCCCCACTCCCCCGCTTCTCAAGGGTTTATTATTCCTCTTATGCCCCGTCCCTCTCTAACCGTCTCTAAATTATTTGCAAATTATATATATTGTTTTAATTTTTACGAAAAACCTTGTAAAATTTTTGGGGTTCTCTGTGGGCCCCATTTGACCTCTTCTTTCTTTCTTTCTCCCTTAAAACGTTAAACCCCTTTCTCCATTTCCATTCTTCCCTATTTCTTCTTCTTCTTCTTCTAATTCTCTCTGTTCCAATGGCTGTTGACGTTCATTCCTCTGTTTCTCGAGAACCCATCTCTTTTCCTAATGGAGTTCATGATCCTCCTACAAACCCAGATGGAATCGATCATATTTCCACCATTTCTCAACTTCCATTGATCAATGATTCTGACAATCCCAAGCTCGCCGCTAAGCTTTCCATTTCGCCCCCTCTAGATGAAAATCAGACGAAGCTCTCTGATATCGAATCTCCTTCTTCTTCTTCTTCGTCGTCGTCGTTCGATACCGAGAAATTAGAGGATTCTACCCATCATAACGGTCATATTCCCATTCGTCCCCACCACGAATTGAAACCCAATAATGGCGAAATACGCGTATTGGAGCCTCATTCTCAACTTCCTAAACCCGAGGCCCCACCTGGGATTTCCATTTCCTCTGCTGATGAACCGCCGCCCAAACGGTCGCAGAGTTTGGCTGAGAATATCTCCGTCGACATGCCGTCGATTGGGAAGTTTATACGGGAGAGAAGCAATAGCTTATCGGCAGCGATTTTCAAGCGGATTTCGTCGCTTAAAGATGAAGAAAATGACGACGAGGATGACAACGGAAAGTCCCAAACCGGCGTCACCGAAATCAACCTCTCCGGTCTCAAAGTCGTGGTGAAACTGAAGAGCGATGAAGAGAGAGAGAGAGAATTAAAGGGAAGAATCAGCTTCTTCTCAAGGTCGAATTGCAGAGATTGTAAAGCGGTTAGAAGTTTCTTCAACGAAAAGGGATTGAGGTTTGTTGAGATAAACGTCGACGTTTTTCCTCTAAGAGAGAAAGAGCTGATGAAGAGGACGGGAAGTTCATTGGTGCCGCAGATTTTCTTCAACGAAAAGCTATTTGGGGGTCTCGTGGCGCTCAACTCCCTAAGAAACAGCGGCGAATTTGACCGGAGAATCAAAGATATGCTGAGCAATAAATGTCCCGACGACGCACCGGCTCCGCCAGTCTACGGTTTCGACGATCCAGATGAAGGATCGCCGGACCAACTACTGGAGATCGTGAAATTTCTGAGACAAAGATTGCCGATTCAGGACCGATTGATCAAGATGAAGATAGTCAAGAACTGCTTCTCCGGCAGCGAAATGGTGGAAGCGGTCATTCAGCGCCTTGACTGCGGCCGTAGAAAGGTATGCTCTGTTTTCTCCTTATGCCATTCAGAGTTCTGTATTCTGTTTTTTCTGACCGTTGGATGCAATTAAATATGACATACTTTTGACCCTGTTTTGAAATCCTACGGTCATTCGAACTTGCCATCTCATCGTTTTCTGTTCCGCGAAACATCTGATTATTTTTCAATTCAAAATTTCTTACTCCAAATTGTTTCCCTCATATTACATATATAAAATTGGAAATTTAGTTATTAGTTAAGGAATAAATAATTAAAGCTTAAATGTCCAAATCCTGACCCCCACTCCTTTCCTAAACTAAAATAGAATAAAAATTTAAATTTAGATGCAAAATCTTTCAAGTTTAGAGAATTTTTAGTATTATTACCTCTATTAAATGGCTTGTTATAGTAGGAACATTTAAAAGAAGATAAAACACAATAATACATTATTGAACAAAGTATCAAATAAATTGTGAATAGAATTTTTAATACTATCACTCCTTCTATTTATTACCAAATCAAACCTATTAATATTGACGATGATACTAAATTTAGAGTGATATGTTAGCTATACAAGAAATTATTGCAATGAAAAATTGTTTAGGCCTTGGATTTTGGGAGAGGACTTTGGTGAAAGATATCCCACGTGCCCATTAATGATGGGGGCAACTAACTAACAACAAGGTGAAATGATAAGATAAAGAAATTTGAAATTGAGAAAAATGGTTTTGTAAATTGTGGTAATTAATAGGTTGGCTCTTATCTTAAAAATGGATCTTATGATTATGGGAACTAATCTCATGTAGTTGCATTATTACTCCTATACTCCTATATTGCTATTTTTAATCTAATTTAATAACGTAGAGTAATAATGAAGAATTTATGGTACTTGTATTTGCATATACTTATTTCAGTTACATTTGTAATTTTTGTTATGAAATTAATGATTAAATCCCACGTCATTTTAAAATAACTAGTTTTTTTTTTTTTGGAATGATATAGATGGGATGCTTTTGCAAGAGGCTTTGGTTGTTAGGTTGAGGAAGAATGTATAGTATGATTGAGTTGAGTAATGATAGGGAGTGAGCGTTTGATATTCTGCTACGCTACATCTGTTTATATTTGATCTGAAAAACAAGCAATATAATATTAAACTTTAGCACAAATTTCAATGGGGGTATTAGAAAATGGTATTGTATTGTTGGTAGATGGAATTTGAATCTGATTTGTGACTGAATGAACAATATTATAGGCCGTTGAAATTGGAAAGCAGATGGCCCAGAAGCTCTTTATCCATCATGTTTTTGGGTAAAATCTCTCTCTCTCATTTTCTTACTTCGTGGTTAATGCCATTTCGTTTTTTATTTTTGATTTTTAAAAATTAAATTTATTTCTTCTCGATATTTTACATTCATTTGTATTTTTTTAAGTACAAGAATTAGATTTTTAGTCAAATTAAAAAATAAAAAAACCAAATTTTTAAAAACTATTTTTTTAGTTTTCAAAATTTGGCTTAATTTTTAAAACCATGGGTAAAAGTAGATAATAAATCAAGAAATTTAGAGATGGAAGAATTTATAAACTTAATTTTCAAAAACAAAAAACCAAATGATTAATAAACGAGATTTTAATTTTTGAAGTTAATTTTTTAGGTTAAATTACGAGTATGGTCTAAAAAGTTTGGATAAAGTTAAAATTTAGTTACCATAGTTTGATAAAATCTTATAAATAATCTATATGGTTTTATAAAATCTTCTCAAATAATTCTATCGTGAGGATTATTTATCAAGGTTCATCAAACTAGAGAGACTAAATTCTAATTTTTTTCAAACTATAAAGTCAAAATTGTAATTTAATCTATTTTTTAAGAACTTATTTTCTCTTATTTTATTATCACAATGATTCCTAGAGCAAAATAATTTAACCTTTGTTTTTGGTTAAATAAACTAAACTTTTGTGTCAATCAATAAGTTTTTAAACTTTAAAATATTTAATATACTTTTTTCTAAACTCTCAAAAAATATTTTAATTTTTTTTTTTGTGGTTTGTTTGAATGGTTCTAAATACTTAACAAATATATATATATATATATATATATTTATCAATGATAGTAAAATTTTATTATTCTTTGATAGAGTTTAATAGAAACTGATACTATTAATATTTATCAGTGATAGTTTGACATTTTTTCTATATGTGAAAACTTTCTTATATGTTTTCATTTAGAAACTTTTTTTTTTCAAGTGCCCTTAATGCAAGGTCAATATTTCTTATTGCAAAAAATACAAAACACATAAACTTTTAATTTTGTGTTTAATGTGTGAATTAAAAAAAAAGTACGGTCGAATGGATTAATGATTTATTGAATCTAAAGTTGAAAATGAAAAGACCTATTAGACTCTTTTTTAAGTCTAAAAATCTTATTTGACACAATATTGAAAGTTTGGAGATTTGTTATACAAATTTAAATGTTTTGAAAATCAAAGAAACACAAATTTAAAAGTTTAGAGAATTAAATAAGTTGATTCAATAACCTAGCACAACAAATAGAAGATTTGAGATTATATCTTATTTGATGTATAATTTGATTGTGATTAGGGAAAATGAATTTGAAGATGGGAATCATTTCTATAGATTCCTTGAGCATGGGCCATTTATAGCCCGGTGCTTCAATTTCAGGGGCTCGGTTAATGACAATGAGCCCAAGCCCGCAGCCATTGTTGCACAAAAACTAGCCAAGATCATGTCCGCCATTTTAGAATCTTATGCCTCTGAAGATCTCCAACGTGTTGATTATCTCACCATTAGCAACACTGAAGAATTTCGAAGGTACAATTCTTTACAAATTTCCATATCTTTTTATGTTTATTTTCTCTCCCTATTTTGCATTAGCATTAAACAAAGAATTAAGAACTAACAAAACAAATTCTTTTCTATATTTGGCATTGTATTGCTATTCATTTCGAGCATTGATCAGTCTTGTGATGACCATAATTAATACTGGAACTAATTACTTTATTTGATTAATTTAGTTTTAATGGTAAATCATTTGCCAACTTTAAATTTGGTTTGATTTGGTTTGAGTTTGGTAATTTAACACTAATTCAATTAATAAATAAATTGTGAAAATTAATTATCATCAGATTTTAGATAATAAATGAATATAGATATAAAATAATTATATATGTTTTAAAAAAGGAATCTAGATTTAAACCTCATTATTTATTCATATACACATTAAACATAAAAATCAGATTTCATGTAATCAGCCTCCTCAATCATCTCATCTGTTCTCAAGTTTCCTTTTCTGCATACCATATGTTTCATTTGTCTAAATAAGCACAATTATGTTAGACATGAGGGCCTCATTGGTAACATTATTAGTTTTTTGTTTCTCGTTCTTTCATGAGATAATTATGCTGTTGAGCCAAAATTGAGGGCCAAATTGGACTTTGCCCAACTTCTTAAAACTTAAATTATTTTGACGGTTTGCGTGCATCATCATCGATGGAATTATCAAAACAATTTTATTGTACATAATTTGTTGGACTCTTGACTCTCGTCCTTGTTCTTTGCTGTCTCGTTTTCAATCTCACAACTCTTCTTATTTGTTTTCTTTTAATAAAAAAAAGAACAAGAAGAAGAATGAGTTGTAAGTGAAAATAGAGAGAGCGGAGAATGAGAAAACTTAAACAAGTCAACCGAATGAAAAACCATTATTTCTTTTTAAATAATAATAATAATAAAAAATAATAACAAATCTAGTTCTCTTTTCTCAAATTTTTTTCCTTTCCTTCGTTTTTATTTTGGAAAAGAGAAAAAAAAATCCAATGAGATTGTTGTTTTTCCCCTTCACCACTTCTAAAAATGCGTCCTTCCTTCTCAAACTTATGGAATGCAGGTACATAAATGTAATAGAAGACCTTCATCGCGTGAACCTCTTGGAACTGTCACATAATGAAAAGTTAGCTTTTTTCTTAAATCTTTACAATGCTATGGTGATTCATGGGTCGATAAGATTTGGACGACTAGAGGGTGTAATTGACAGAAAATCCTTCTTCTCCGACTTCCAATACTTAGTCGGCGGACACCCATATTCACTTGTAGCCATAAAAAATGGGATTCTCAGAGGCAATAGGAGGCCACCCTATTCCTTTGTCAAACCCTTCAGCAGTGCTGACAAGCGATTGGAGGTAAAGTTTATCTTATCATTTCAACTTTTGAGGATTATGATCTGTTTTCTTCTAACCTTCGGCTGATACCTATTCCATCTCTCTGATACTTTTGTTCTGATTCTGTTTCATTAGTTTAGATCCTTTGCTTTTTTGTTGAACCACTCCCTTTAGCACCATTTCCTTGTCTTTTCTAAACCTGATCATTTTTTATTTCATTAGATATCTGAAGGGAACTGCCCTAAATCCAAAATTTTAGTAGTTATTTTTATAATTCTTGACATTCATTCTCACTGGTGGGCTGAAAAAGGTCAATTCAATAGTTTGATGCAGTATTTAAGGAGGAAATGATATCACAGTAGTTCAATGTTCCCTTATAATATATTAGACAAAATCTAAATGCCTAAAATGGTGGATTATACTTGAAATTAAAATTACGATGAAAATTGAGACTTGAAACGATTTGACGGACTAGAAGATAGAGGAATATAATGGGATGGCATCTTTTAAAATTCATATTCTGAATATGATATACAAATGTCAGGTCGCGTTTGGGGAAGTGAATCCATTAATTCACTTTGGACTGTGCAATGGCACAAAGTCAAGCCCAAGAGTAAGATTCTATACTCCTCAAGGAGTCGAAGCAGAGCTAAGATGCGCCGCAAGAGAATTCTTCCAAAGTGGAGGAGTGGAGGTTGACTTGGACAAAAGAACTGTGTATCTCACTGGAATCATCAAGTGGTTTGTCACCAAACTCAATCTTTTACTTTCTTTTTTCTTTCTTTTTCTCTTCCATTGAGTTCCATCTCTATGAGTTTCAATTTAATTTTATCCCAAATCTTTTAGTTTATTTCAAATGAATCCTTATTAGAAGTCTTAATGCTAAAACTTTTCGTCGTAATGGACGTAGTTGAAACCTAAAAAGTACTGACACTTTAATTTAGCTAGTGTGTTCGTGTCTGAAATGTATCAAATATTTGGACATTTGGATACTTGTTGGATACGTATCAGACACTTGTAAACATACATAGAACCCTTGTTTAGTAGACTAAAAAGACACATATATGATAATAATAAAAACTTTTAGCGTAAAAAACACTAAACTAAGCTTTTTAAGCATATAAATGCATCAACCCATTTATTTTGATTTTTTTAGTATAAAAATGATATATATTTCTAAAAGAAAAATACTTGAGTGCATCTCATACAACACCTATCTTTGTGCATTACACCAAATTGTTCAATCATACTTTGTCATGTAGAAAACTCTTTTTATTTATTTATTTATTTTAAAATATTTTAATACTTTTTCTATATGATTGATGAAGGATGGATGGATAAAGATGAGTGCATCAATATTACATTTTCTAAAAATATATTTTTTTTTTTGCAAACGTATTCTTATCATGCATGTCTTAGTTTTTTAAAAAATAACGTATCCCTGTGTGTCCATGTCGCATGTCATATCTATATCTATACGTTATTAGATTGAAACTAACTATACATATGCTAGGAACATCTTGAATGATTTTATTCGATCGATTTTAGTCATGTTCTTAGACTAGGTATTTTCTTCTAATGTTTCAAAAGTATAATTACACCGAAAATTGCTGACACGAAAGGTAAAATCAAAAAGCAAGATTTAATGTTTTAGTTTAATAATAAATGGAGGTAGTATGAAAAATTATACGTGGTAGCATGATAAGTAATTGTTCCTATATTTGATGATGAAGGGCATGAAAAAAGAAAGAAGTAGTGATGGAAATTTGTTGGGTTGGGGTTGGATTGCAGGTTCAGTGTGGACTTTGGGCATGAGAAAGAAATATTAATGTGGATAATGAAGTTCTTGGATGCCAATAAAGCAGGTCTTTTGACACACCTTTTGGGAGATGGAGGTCCAGTCAACATAGCTTACCAGAACTATAATTGGACTATGAATTCTTCTTGATGTGATCACTTTAATTAATTTCTCCCAATTGCAAAGGACAAAAATATCCTCAAGGATTTTGTTTGTGGGCTTTGTCATTCCTTCATTGCCAACCATTATTGTAAATTAGTATTATAGCTTTCTTCTTCTTCTTTCTCAGCCACCCCTTTCCTAAGTTTTTCTCAGAAATCCCAATTTTTTTCTGGGAATATATGGGGTGTTGTTTTGTTGTTGGGGTTTGGGGATAGAGGGGTACAATGGGAATTGGAGATCTTCATTATTTACAAACCATTAATATATAAATTTATATATTACTTATGGGAATTCATTTGTTATTAATTTTTCGACAATTTATACCCTTGAATTTTGCGAGTGTATCAATTCAAACTATTTAAACCTTGAATTTTGAGGGTTATATCAATTTAGACCCTGAACTTTGGGCTATGTATGAATTTAAATCTCAAACTAATAATTGTATCAAATTGTATAAATTTAAGTCCTAAATTTTCCTATGTGTATCAATTTAAACCTTGTACTTTCATAAATATATCAATTTAAACCCAGAATTTTCATAAGTGTATCCAAATAAAACATAATGGATGGTTTAAATTGATACAAAGTATGAAAGTTCAGGATTTAAATTGATACAATTATTAGTTTGAGATTTAAATTGATACAATCCCAAAAGTTCAACATTTAAATTGATATAATTATAAGTTTAGGGTTTAAAATAATACAACTTTCAAAGTTCATAGGTAAATTTCAAGCTTATTTCATTTTGGTTTGATTTTCTTTTTAAATGTATGTTTTAATCTACAGACTATTATAATAGAGCTACAATGATTTTTGTCATTGCTTTGCTGTAATTTTCTTAAGGTAAGTACGTAGATAAAGTGTCTTGAAATGTGTTCTAATATGTTGACGTCCATGTATGTTGTCTAAGTCAAGTATAAAATTTAGAGATATTATGTCGCATTATAATAGTAGGAACAAAAATAGTTAATTTTTAGTCAAGGTTCATTAGTTAAAGTATTATATCCATATATAAAATTATAAAAAAATTATAAAAATATATCAATTTATAGCTTTAAACTTTTGGTTTTGTATCAAATTAAATCATAAACTAATAATTGTATTAATTTAAATCTTGAACTTTGGAGTTGTATCAATTTAAACTCCAAACTAATAATTGTATCAATCTAAACTCTGAACTATTATAACCGTATTAATTTAAACCCTAATCTTTCATAATTATATCAACTTAAACCTTCAATTATATTTTATTTGGATACACTTATGAAAGTTTTGGGTTTAAATTGATATATTTATGAAAGTTCTTAAATGGATACACTTAGAAAGATTCAGGGTTTAAATTCATACATATCCCAAAATTTAGGGTCTAAATTGATACAATCCAAAAAAATTTAAAATTTAAATTGATATAACTTCTAAAGTTTAAGGGTATAAATTAATATTTTTTCAAAAAATTATTATATACATGTGTACTAAAAGATTTTTTTTAGGTTAATTATAAAAAATACTCATCTATAAAATTCAAGTTTAGATTGACTTGTTAATTATTTATCAAGCTTAATATACTTCCAGAAAAAGAGCCAAGAGGAAGGACGAATCATTTTTTTTTTTCTCTTTTGTTTTGATTTTGTTTTTGTTTTTTTATTCCACTTTTTCTTATATTTGAACAATGATAATGTATGATTTTGATTCAGGGATGGTATATGATCATAGAATTTTAGTGTGTTGATGCTCATGTAGGCTCGTCCGATAATCATATATAAAGCAATTGTTAACTTGAGTTAACTCGATTGATTAATTTAGACATGTACCTTCGACTAAGAAGTTAATAGTTCAAATCTTCTAACTCCAAATATTGTTAAACTAAAAAATATATATACAAGCAATCGTTTATAAAAATAAAAAAATGAACTCAAATATCACTTTAAATCATTTCATTTTATATGATACTGCACTATACTATATCACTGATAAACATAATGTTAATCAATCAAGTAGTGATAGATATCTTTGAACATAAACCCATGTCGATGGGATAAATTGATGGACATTTTCAACTTTTCTCAAAATTGTATCATATTTACAAATATATTTTAGCTTAGGATAAATTTACCAAAGGAGAAGAAAGGTTGGCAGCCATCAACTTTTCTTCTCTTTTTGGTTAAAAAAAAATTATGAAACATAGCAAATGCAACATTGAAATTCTAAACTATAAAAACTACCTAAACTAATTGACTAGGATTAAATTGACTATAAATTGTGATTTAAATTTAGTCCATTTTAAATACAAAAAGCAGGGTATGAGTTCCATCCTCCAACATCGTTAAAGAACTATATGTCAATTAATCGTTGGATTATGCTCACTTCGGTTGATAATCCCTTCTAACAATTTAGTAATATACTTGTTGAGAGAGCCTAAGGCAAGATCCAAGCCTAAAGAAGAACAAAAGTCCGTATAAGAGTCTACATATCCCAAAAAGAAAAGACAAATCCTTGAATTTCCAGTCGACCAATTAAACTTGTGGAGATTCATATAAGAGAAATGATCGAGCTAAACTTTCCACTAACACTCTACAACTTCGAGGATGATACCTATTCTAGCACTGCCGGTATTGCACATATTCCTAAATAGAAGATAGAATATAAACGTTATAAATAACACCACAATAGCAATCTTAAGGGGTAATCAACTCTATGCTTAGTCGAGCTAAATATTTCATGTACTAATTTAGGTATCTAATTGTATTGGTTCAGCACCATACTAGTGTAATCACTCCTACGCAGATCAATTCTAATAATGTATGTAGACTAGAGGAGTACTCAAGACCTACTTGCAAGTTTCTTGCACCAACAATTAATACTTATAAAAATTTTCTTTTGAAGAGATTAAAAAAAACATCTATGGCTATAAAACAATAGACTAAATAGCAATTGACCTATATACATACAAGTGAAAATAATCTCAAATTATCACATTATTTAAAAAATTCCCTAAAAAGTTGTTGACCAAAAAAAAATTAAAAAACATAAAACTTGTTATTATAATTTTTTTTTTTAAAAAATACATTAAAAACAAAAGTCAAAAACACTAAAAACCAAACAACATTTGCAAAAAAGAAAAAAAATGTTTATATGACTTAAAATCTCAATGAAAAACACTCTAAAAACTAATTCTTAAAGTGTTTATAATAATCAAAATACATTCTTTTTTAGCCGAAAGTGAAGTATTAAGATAGATATTTATTTTTATAAGAAGATGATAAATATTCTGTAACAGTGAGGATGCTGAATGAAGGGTGAAGGGAAAAGAGATTAAAAATGGTGAAAAATAAATGATTGGTTTAAGGTAAAATAATTTAATTTAAGAGCTCAAATATGTTGGCGTGAGACAACAGCTACTTACATAGTTTTATCACAAATGCATTCACTATATATAATCCACTTCACAAAACAATACCAAAAATATTCATATTTATACCATTTAAAGGAAAATTTTTTATTTTAAAAGGTCCCCAAAAAGAAGAAGAAGAAGAAAAAAAAAAAAAAAAAAGCTAAGGTGGAGAGTCCACAATAATTGGCATCAAATGCTTATGGGGATTCGCACTGTTGCTGAATTCCAAGATCTGCAGCAACGTATCCATTATTTATTTGAAAATAAGAAACCCCTCTTCTTCTTTCTCTCTCTCTTGCTTTAATTTTGTTTAAAAATTTGAGCTTTTTTTCCATTGGTGGAGGTTTGAGAGGATTGAAATTGAATGACCCAAATGACCCGGGGGGTAGAGATTTGTGAGTGCGTTGGATGTTGGTGGCTCAGAAAGGCTACCAATTTCAATAGTTATGAGTAATTTGTATCTGTATTTCTAGCTGTAACTGTAGCTGTAGAATCCAATTCAAGGGCTTCTCTCTCTCTACGTTTTGTAAAATGGATTTCGTAAAAGAATATTAAAGCTTTGTTGTATTGCCAAACCCAAAGCCAATCAGGGCTTCGTCGGAAAGTTGCGCCCAAAAAGGTAACCCCCACCCTTTGTTTTTTTTTTTTTTTCCCGTCTCTCTCTCTATTTCTCTTCTTTTCTCTGCAACTCTTTTCCATTTTGTGCTTTTAGGGCTTCTGTCTTCTGCCATTTCGATCGTTACCCAGATGAAATCATCGTGAGTAATTTCTCTTCTCCTTCTTGTTTTGCTTTTTCTGTCCTTTTCCTTCAACCCCTTTTGGGTTTTTCAATTGGGGTCTTGTAATTTTGCTGTTTCATGGGGTTTAACTGTGATTTGTGGAGTTTCAAGCTTAGAAAATGGTTTGTATTTTGATGGGTGTTTGCGCCATGGGTTTGTTTCTTGCTGTTTGTGGGTTTTTGTTGTATCAATTTTGCATTTCCCTTGGTTATGTTGTCTGATTGTTTTGGAATTATGGCCTTTTTGCATTCTTCTTTTTCCTTTCTTCTGCTTGGGTTGTCTATTTGTGTGCGGATTATGGACACAGAGTCTTTGATACTACTTGTGTTCTTCCTTATTTCCAGTAATTTGTGTTTTCTTTGGGTTTTATGATTCAACTATCGTGTTGTTTTCCTGAATTTATAGGTTGGATATGCTTCAGCTGAGATTCCTGTGAGAGTTACTGTAAATAAGAGGATTGGTAATCATGGCAGCAGAATCCAACACAGGGTTTCACCGCGACGAAACGTTAAGTTCCGCTTTGAATAGGCACGCTATATCGTTTCAGTCTACTGCAACAACTAGCAGCTCAGAGATGATGACAATGGGGAACTATTTTGGGGTCAACAATGCGTCGGCCATAATGTTTTCGGGGAATTCAAGTGTCGTCAACAATAACAACAACCATCCTGTTATAAGCCAAGCTACCAATTCATCTGGTTCTCTGCTTCTTGATACGGTGCCAGGGCTCAAGCATGATGCGGGTTTGGCAGTTGAATGGTCTGTGGAAGAGCAATTCAAATTGGAGGAAGGTCTTGTCATGTAGGTTCTTTCTTTAAATCTTCTAACTTATGTTCCTGTTGGATTTGTTGGCTTTAGGATTGTTGAAATATATGTGAAGAGTTGTCTTGGAGGAGGATTTTCAGTGTTATAGAACTCTGCACGTCTTTGTTTTATATCGGGTTTGTAATGTTATATATTGAAATAGTCTAACAATGATACATACAGACAGAAAGGCGCATGGATTTTATATCAGAATTGGAACCCAATAATTGTTTTATATTATCCCCTTACATGTGATTTCTTTTCCCTTTCAAGTTCTTTTATGTTAAGTCAGTCATTCTTTCTGGACTGCTTGATAAATTAAAGTTCTTCTCATGTGTAGTACATTTTTCTTTCTTGTTATATCAATAAAAATATAGAGATATCAAAGGTCGTGCTTTCTTTCTTTCTTTCTGTCTTAGTTGCCATTATCAACTTTCTTCTTACAGTATTTTCTATTTTGTTTGCTTGCCATTTGATAGGTTTGCTGATGAACCAAGCATTTTGAGGTATATCAAGATTGCTGCCACGTTACGTGATAAAACTGTCCGGGATGTTGCTTTAAGGTGTAGGTGGATGACTGTAAGCACCTCAATCTTATAAAATACTTCTCTGTATTATGATTGTGAATTAAGTATCAGCTATATCTTAATAGAAATTATTTGGAATTCATTATTTTGTTGACAATATGGAATTAGGCTGTCTTTAGGCGGCACCAAACACAACTCCCATAGTTTTCCTTCACTTGAATGTAAAATAGTTTCTATATTTAGTTAAGACTAAGAGCACTGCTTTCAAAAAGCCACTTTTATATATATATTTATTTATTTTTTTAAAGGGAATTCTGTTTGTTGCCAAATTTCATGATACCAAAAGATTTTGTGTTAGTGTTGCCTTTTCTATTACATTTTGACAAAGCTTTTTCCCTGTAAAATACTACTGATCTGCCCTCTTCAAGTTCATATAGAAGTCTAACAAACTTCTTTACAGAGAAAACGAAGAAAGCCTGAAGAACATATTGGAAAGAAAGTGAACAATCGAAAGGTACTTTAATGAAACTTTATGTGTGTTATGTTTTTTCTGCTAGTACATTTATTTGGTTGTTTTTATTTCCCATCATTTATTTTTCTATTTTGGAGAAAATCAGAATGGCTAGCACAGATGAAATTATTGAAAATCTTATAAAGTCCTGTGTTTTAACATTCAAATTTCGACAATGACAACATATAAGGTTACTTGGGTTCCATAAATTTTGAAATCACTGGTTAATCTTTTTAATATTTCCCTGACAGTTTCCTGCTTTTGCTTTATGCCGATGCCTGGAGCTTAGAACTTTTTAGAACAAGACTCATAGCTTCTGTTAGCTTTTTGGGATCCGTTGCCACTCTGATCAGACAATGTTATTAGTTGTTAAGTTGCACAACCTGTTCAAGAGAATTTTATTCTTTCAGTTAATTTCTACATTCACTACTTAATGTATCTATTTCAATAGTTTAATGTTTAAACTAACCATAGGACACTTACTATAGGTTCAAATCAAGAATTATTTGAAGTTCCAATGATAGTATTAGTGGTAAATTTTGTTAAGAGTTTCCTCTAAACCTTTACAATCTGATATCAATTTGAAGATCTAATTTCCTAATGATTTTGAATGTTCAGGATAAGCTGGTGGAGCCATCGTTAAAAATAAACACACCTTCAGCCCCTGGCCCCAGCATGGCTGGATATTCACATATGATGCATCATATGAACCGAAAAGAAGGTATGCCTTCCGAAGGTTAGCTGTCCTTGAAATTTTCTTCGTCTATATTTCTTTATAGTTGCTCTTAGCTACCACAAATTATTCAAGTTTCTATTGAGACATTTTTTTTCATTGAAGTCTCAGAGATTAGCAGTGCAGCTGCGCATCTTCTGGAACAGAATGCTCAAGCTTTTAGTCAAATTAGTTCCAACCTTTCCATGTACAAGGTGAATATCTATTAGCTTTTATTGGAGACTGTTTTCTACTAGAACCATCTGCAGTTCATATTAGTAGTTAGCCTTGAATAGGAAATTATCTTGTCTTAATATTGGACTATACTGTCACATTTCACCTGCCTAGATTACTAATTACTATCAAATTTCATAATTTGGAACCACAAGTTTACTCATTATTCTGAACTTTACTTTTTAAATTAGACTCCATATAATCTGAAAACAGATGAAGGCCCATCTGTTTTTTTATTCTTAATTTCCCTTTTGATGAAATCACATGAAGGATCTTTGGATGCAATTGTACAATTGTTGCTTGGCTAATAAAGGCATGAGAATGAAGTGATGGAGAGGACTGCTTGGATAATTTTGCAGGCAAAATGTCAACACTATACTCCTGAAGGAATGCACTTTTCTGTCACTTTCTGAGACACATAAATGATACCTCGGTATAAACTGAATATGAAGCTTAGAAACATCCAAATTATTTTCATAATTCTGGTAGTTCATTGATGTTGATTATATCCTTTCAAAGGGAGGGGGAGGTGTTAATTGTTTATTGCTAAATGGTCTATAATGTCTTCTGTTGATGGTTTATTTTTGTTTTTGAAAAAACTGCTAGCTGATACAAATGTAAAACAAATCTATACCATGAAATTATAGATGCTCAAGCTTTTTATTGGATTATGATGTATTATCTTTTCAAGCAGTTGCAGGATAACATTGATCTTTTCTGCCGGACAAGGAATAATATTGTTGCTATCCTAAATGAGTACGTGGATATTCATTTTATTTACTTGAAAGTAATTCCTTACAGACCCAGTCTTTGAGATCTTGATTTGTAACTTTTGCAGCATGAGGGACACTCCAGGCATTATGAGCAAAATGTTACCACTTCCTGTATCTATAAATGAAGATCTTGCAAATAGAATCTTACCTAGTACAACCTGGTAAGATCTCTAACAAATATGTTGGCCAGATGGGTGAAAGGGACACAGAAAGTTTCTGATTTTTGGACCATATTTTCGAGCATATTTGGAAATGATTCTCAAATTGACTCTAAAACATGTTTTTAATCATTCAAAATCTATTTTGATATGAAAATTGTATTTCAAAGTGTAAAATTGAACATGAAATTAATCTTGTGTGATTAAAGGCGCGTTTCGGGATGGTTTTGAATATGACAAAAGTGATTTTAACAATTTCAAAATCACTCCTTTACATGCATTTCATCTACTTCTTTTGAGTCAGAATTTGGTTCAGCATAGGATTATGAATGAGATGCCTATGTTATTTAGATGTGTAAGATAAAAGATAACCCCAAGTCAAAGTAAATGAAGTTAGGAAGTGAAAGAAGCTTCAGCCCTAAGAAAAGGATGGAAGTGACTTCTGATGTATTCTTCTGTTTTTGAATTGGATGGTCAGATTTGGATTGGCTCCATTCTTTTGGCCCTTGGTTGTGTTTTATGCCTACACCAAGGCCACTGCAAAGAAATACAGACAAGAAGAAGATGACGACGACGATGACGACAATGATGATGTACGGCTGATTGGTCGGTTAGCCCCTGCTGTCCCTCCTTGCTGCCCAATCAGACAAAATCAAATTGATGGCTGAGAAAAAAATGAGTGTTTGATCTTGATGTCATGTCCATGAGCAGCTCCCCCAGCACACAAAATATTAACAGGGAAGTAAAAGTGTCAGCTGCAGATATATTGGTTGGGAGATTTGAGTCAAAAGGGAGAAAATGAGAGAAAAGGGAAAGAAAAATATATTGGATCTGCTGCTTCCAATTTGTACTATTTTAGGCATTTACCTAAAAAAAATAAAATTGTTGTGCAAAAATATTTGATATGAAAGTATAGTTGGATTGGGAGGAGCTGAAAATCATTCTGTTACCATTAATTGCATTTCTGTAGTTATCTGTTTGTTTGAGGCTAATTTGGTCAATTGGGTGACATGACAATTGAAAAATAGACCTACCTTACACCATGGTGAATTATTTGATAATTCATATGAAAATATTTAATCTCTCTCTCTCTCTCTCTCGCAATCATTCACAAACATTTTATACATACACGTCTTCTAATTTGTCCTTAAATTATGAGATTACTTTATGAAACTTCTAGTGTTGCGTTTAGTAACCAAACTTTTAGAGTTGTGTCTATGTTTTGCACGTAGAGTTAACCTTTAAAATTATGGTCATGTTTTTGTACTTTAACTTGTGTTCAAGTAGAGTTGAGGCCAAGTTTTTGCAAGTTATATCGTATAAAATTCGGGCAATTACATTCGGTAACACTTTGAGAGATAATAATTGAGTGTGTAGTAACATTTTTAAAGTATTGTAAATATAGCAAAATCTATAAGCGATATATTCCTATCAATAATATGATCTATTTCGGATAGATTTGTACTAGCAATATGGTCTATCATTAAGGGGGTGTTTGGGGTAAGGAAATTTAGGGAGTTACTCAAAGTATAAGGAGTTGATAAGATATAAAATTGATGTGTTTTTAGTAATGGGATTAGGGGTGTATATGGGTTGGGTTGAGATATTTTTTGGACCAACTTGAAATTTTAGGTTGGTCGGGTTGGCTATTCAAATGACTCGAATTGGGTCTTCAACCCAACTCAACGTAATCCTTCAAATTCGGGTTGGGTTGTTAGATTATTATTTTTTTCCTTAATATGTTTTTGTATTAACTTAAAATACTTAAATTTGTCTAACACATACTAATAACTAAAAATTCATCAAATCCAAATATTTAGCAAAATCCAAAACATCTATTACAAACTTCAAACAAACATCATAAAGATGTACCTGAGTTATAATATTTATAAATTATAATATATATCTAAATTTTAATAAAGTGTAAATTACAAATTTCAAGATGACGAGACTGAGCATAATTGAATTGATTTGATAACTTTAAACGATGAAAATAGATATCCAAATAGAACGTAGTACCAAAATTTTTGAAGGATTAAAATTCGAATGTATAATATTTGAGGGAATTGTTGGCATTTGACGCGTCAGTCTTGTGGGATTCTTTCTCAACATTTCACATTACCATTTGTTTTCTTTTGAATTTAAATATTTGTGTCACTGTTTTGGTACTATTTGATATTCTCAATAAATTATAATAAAGTGCATAACAGTTGGACCATGTATTTGTTTTTATAATAAAAGGTACATAGACGTGTGTGTATCGTGTACTTAATAAAATCTCATTTTCTCAATTTTCTATTCAACTTAAGTACTTAATAAGATTATAATAACTACGTAAATATTATTTTAAAATCTCCAAACACTGTTTTAAAATTACTATTTTACATTCATCATTTTCTTATTCTTAACTACGGTATTTATTATTTTCTTTTCAAACTAAAATAGTTTACGCTTTAAATACATACCATTATAACCTAAATCAAAATAATCTATACTACAAATGCAAACTATTATAACCCAACTATAATAACCTAAGATTATAATAACCAATTCTTTGCCTCAAATGTTCTCTTAGTATTTATAATTCATTATCTTTAGTCATTTAGATTTTTGTCATATTACCATTTGTTAGTGCTTTTTTCATTGGGCGAGAGCGAGGAGAAGCACAAACGCAAGTAAGGAAAGGAAGAAGAACCTTAGCTTATGAGAGTCTTATTATATTGAATTAGTTGAATGTAAATTAGAGTGGAGAGAAGAGAAGAAATACAAGTCCGGAAGAATAATACAAGCAAAAGGTTATACATCGTCCTTATTATTATAATATGGGTCAAATGTCATTTCGAGCATAAAATTTAAGTTATTCGTACAGAAAAAAAATCTCATTATGCTGTTTTGAAGTGTTGAAATAAAAATCGAATCAATAGGCTAATTGATTTACTTTAGTCAATTTAGCTTTTACGCAATTTCAAACCCATAAAGTTTTTGCAACCAAAGAAAGTAACTTTCTGGTTGATTAATTCAAATATATATATATATATATATCCAATCCTCAGTATCCTAAAAAGAGGTGTCTTATTCCCTTACTCCATGTGTCTAATGTTAAAAGTATCTTTAGTGTCCAAATATTGCCACTACCTAATTGCCATTTGCCTATAAATAGTGGCGTGACATATATGTTGGGGATGCACATATTGGTGAGATATTGAAGGGAAATTTTCCATAGAATTTTCCACATTTTCATGTTTTTCTATTTTTCTATTTTGTTATTATCTAATATTACAAATTTTCAGTATTCGTATTGTCGTGATGCGTTATTTTGTTCCTCAATTTTATAACACATTATCAGTACGAATTTCTATCATTTCTTCCACTAAAGGTAGGTCATATGTCAATTTTTTCCTCTTCGTTATAATTAATAAATTAAATGTTGTTTTATATGTTTAGTATATATTAAATTTCTAATATAAATATAATGTTTTGTGACAGTGTTATCATGATAAATCTTGCAAAATTACAATTTGTAGCATTTGATATTAATTATAATAATTATTTGTCATGACTGTTTGATGTCAAAATACACTTGAATGCCATAAAGATAGATCATCGAAGAACAATTATTCTTCCTAAAGCTCGTTATGAAAGAATGCATTTGAGACCCCAAGATTTTAAATCAGTAAGTGGTTATAGCTCCGCATTAATTAAAATCAACTCAAAATTGTAATTATCTTGAGAGAAAATTACTAATATAAATATGTTAAAGAAGACACTTTCTATAATTCATGTCTTGAATATGTTGGGTTTTATGTTCTAAACTCTTAGTTTGTCAACTAGAAACATATTCTATTTTCAATCAAGGTGTTATTGACATTTATTCAATAAAGTTATTGTTGAATATGTAAATTGCACTTGTTAAGATTAAATCCAATAAACTTAAAGATCCATGGTTATTATATGAATACTTGAACTTTATGTGGAGACATAAGGGAGGATCAAGTTCAGTAAATAGCCAAAATGGTCTATAGTATACGAATAAGGCTGGGTACCTTATTTTGGCAACACTATTGGGTGCGGCTCACTTTGTAGTTATTACAATCATTGTAAAGTGCTACGAACGAAGTAATCCTAATTCGTTCATGTGGTGACATGAGGGGTGGGAGCATCCTGTGCAATGAGTTTGCATATGATCGGATTAAGAAATAAATTACTCTTACCTTATAATGTTGTTTACTGTTTAAGACTAACTATTTCAAAGTGATGACCTAGGTAACTTAACCTTAATCCCGAGCTAACTATGAACTCCTGTTTATTCAGGATTGTCCTTAGACTTGCATGGGTGGGGGTTGACTCAACAGCGCCGGCTCAATAAGCCTCCCATTTCAGGGGTAAGACTGGGTAGATAGTTGGGGACATTGGGTACAAGATGAAATTCACCCTTACCCGCTTTCAGGGATAGTAGAGAGGTTGTTCCTTTAAGTGTTGACTCCAGGTCTTAAACAAGGGACCTCACCCTCTCATTGGCCGAGAGGGACTCGGTTTGATGATTGAATCTCAAACCAATTGTTCACTAGAGGAATAGTGGAACTTAAGAAATAAGAGGTACTCTTGAGGGTAAAATAGCTATTGACCCAGTCATTATTACGAACAACAATATATCTACAGTGAGGGGCTGAGCTTTAGTGGATTGACTCGGTAGTTAACGAATGAGGATTAATTCGGTTTAAAGAGTTTAGCCAATTATTCTCGGATCGTTGGAGCCCATGATCTGTAGGTCCATTAGGTCCCCCTACTAGTTCACAAATGGAATAAACTTTAAAATAGCATGATAAGTTAATTTGAAAAGTTCAAATTTGAATTAATGAAATTAGTAATTATATGTAATATAATTAAATGTTTAATTATGGAATTAAACGAAATTAGAGAATTGATTAATATTTAAATATGATCTAAATATTAATTGCATGAATAGAGATTCATGGTAGTGAAATTGGTGTTTAGTTAATTTGATATTTGATATTAAATTAATTGAATTGTTTAATTAATTATTAATTTTATTTGAAAAATTAATTGTTTGATTGAATCAATTTTTGATAAGATTAATATTTACAGTTTAATTAAAGAATTAAAACTGAAAAATTAGTTTTGATTTTTTTAAAATTGTTTTAAAAAAAATTAAAAAAATAAAAAATAAAAAATTTTGAAAACCCCAAAAGTGGGATTTTCCTACTTTGGTGTTTGAACACCTTATTCACAATTTCACCATCAATCATGCAAAATCTCAAAGCAGGAGCTGTGTGTTTTGTATGCAATCTGATTGCATGAAAGAGAGATACAAAACACAAGTTCTTTTGGCTGAGATTTGGCATGTAAACTGTTGTTTTTGCTAAGAAATTTAGTTAAAGAAAGATTCTTCAGTTTTTGAAAAACCAATCACCTTCTCCTCCCAAATTCCTTTTGATTCAGCTTGTTTTGAGTCACACAACTCAATCTAAGGTTCCTAGAAGATAGTAGGAAAGATCTTCTGGTGGTTCACGACTAGTAGAGGAGTAAATTGTATAAATTGCAGTTGATTTTGTAGGAAGAAGAAGATCTTTACAGGTATTTTTGAAACCCTCTTTTCATTTGATGAACATGTTTAAGTTTGAAGTTAAGATGATGAATTAGAATACTTAATGATTATGTTTTCTTCCACTGCATGCTTGTTGAAACTAACATAATATGCTCTTGAAGTAGCAATATCGAGAGAAATATTTTAAAAAGTAGTATGAACTCATTTCATGTCTTATCAAGGCTGAACAAAATAATAAGTTATTGATAAGAAATTCATGAATCTCCGCCAACTAAAGTAACACCATTTCCTGAAGTGAATGTCGTGAACTTTAACAATTATGATCGAGGTTGTAACCGCGGTAGAGGAAGAAATAATTATTTTTTTGTGGTTGGTTGTTATAATCATCCAAATTTCAAAAGTACCATACAAAATGATGATTATAAAGGAAAAGTTCCACAAGAAAAATATAAAAAATGTGGAAGCAAAATTTTCTTACCAAGATAATGCTAAGTAAAACTTGCCTACCAAATAATGATATATTTGACGATCTAGTATGAAAAATTTGGATGTGGCAAACTTGTTTCAATCTCCTTAATAGAAAATTGGCACAATTGATGGGATAGCAAGTGCTTCTTTTAATTTTGGGAATATTTAGAATTAAATGTTATCTATATATTTTTTTAAATTCTGTTTTATTTTTTTGAAGTTTAGACTTTTATTTCAAATTTTGTTTCCCTTATTGTAATTATTATTTTTTAATGAAGAAGTGTTGACAATTTTCATATGTTGAGTAACTAAAAAATGAACAATAAAGATATATGTCTGGTAGACTGTGCAACTACACATACAATACTAATTAGTAGAAAATATTTTTCCAAATTGACAATTCTAGAAGCAAAAGTCAATACAATATCATGTTCTCTAAACCTATTTGAAGGATTTGGAAAAATAAATTATAAGATTTAACAACGTGCATGCGGAAGCAATTAGGAACTTAAACACTCTAATTATATTAATTTTGAGATAAAAGCATGCATGTTCATAGTATAGAAAATATGATTTGTAAGTACAACCTTCGTAGAACTTCAAATTGATGCAAATCTAAGCTTGTTTTTTTTTATCACGAATGATTCATAAACCATCGTTAGAGTCTTTTTCGCTATTCTCCGACCTTGTCTTTTTCGCTATTCTCCGACCTTAAAACAGATTGTTGGATTCGTGGACCACCGTTAGTCTTTTTCAATTTGCATGAAACTTTTTTCAATTAAAAAATCTTCTATTTAAAGAAGATTTTCATGAAAATAAGATGGCATGTGAAGATGACACCAAATCAACACCAATTACTTGAAAGATCCATTTAATCCTTTGAATTTCAAAAATTCAATTCAATGATTTTTTTTTTTTAAAAATAAATTCAAATCAATAATTTTAAATAAAATTCAGTTTTAATAATTAATTTATTTTTTAATTTTAATAATTAATTTTAAATATTTAATTAATCAATTAATTTAATATAAAATATTAAATTAATAAAACACCAATCCCGAACGTGAATCCTCATTCACGTGTACAATATTTAAATCAAATTTAAATATTTACAACCCTCCAATTTGATTTAACTCAACAATTAAATTATATAACTACGTTAATTATATCACATATAATTAACTATAATTTTCTAAACCGAATTTGAATATTTCAAATTCTCTTATCACACTGTCCTAAGGTTTGGTAGGGGACCTAATGGACCTACAAATCATGAGCTCCAATGATCTGAGATTAATCAGCTAGACTATTTAACCTAATTAATCAACATTCGTTAACTACCGGGACATTCCATTAAAGCCGAGTAGTTGCACTCTCCTCACCATAGATATATTTCTGTCCACTTGATTTAAACATGATTAGTAAGTCAATTCTTCACAGGTTGTTCATAATTACATTAGGATCAAAATTACCTTTTTACCCCTGTAATTAGATCTTGCTCCTTAAGTCCCACTAATCCTCTAATGAACAATTGGTTTGTGGTCCAACCACCAAATCGAGTCCCTCTTGGGCCAATGAGAGAGTGAGACCCCTTGTTCAAGACCTGGAGTCAACACTTAAGAGAACAACCTATCTACTATCCCTAGATTCGGGTAGGAGTGAATTCCATCTTGCAGGATTATGTCCCTAGCTATCTATCTAGTCTTACGCCTAAAATGGAAGGCTTATTGAGTCGAAGATGTTGAGTCACTCTCACTTAAAAGATAATCCTAAATAAACAGAAGTTCATAGTTAGCTCAAGATTAAGATCGAGTTACCTAGGTCGTCGAATTGAAATAGTCAGTCTTATTAGTAAACAATGTTATAAAATAAAAGTGACTATTGAAGGAACTCTTAACGAAGAGCATCCATGAGTGCGTTCAGATCTTTTCGATTTCATTGTGATCGAAATACAACACATACATTCCAACAAATAGTTATGAAAATTAACACTAATTAACGGCATGCTTCGAATAATAAAGCACAAAGGAAAGAGTTCTCATACCAGTTGAAGACTCTCTTCAAACGTCGAACTCAAAGCAGCGGAAGAACCTCTACACGAACTATCGCCCAACAAATCAGTCGGCTGCGGCAGCAACACGAACAGTCACAAACAAGTAAACAGTAGGAACGACACCACCAGTTAGAGCCCTTGGTATTCTCAGAGTGAGAATCCAAAGTGTGGTCTTTGGTGAATTTGGTAGAGGTAGGAGAAAAGACAGATCGTGTAGATGATAAGCAAGTGGGAGAGAAAGAGCTATCGTATAGCAGAGATGCTTGAAGCTACACGATCGTGTAGGTTTTACTAAGCGATCATTTAATAAAAGGTAGACGATCGTTTGGAAAACGCAGCACGTTATGCGATCGTTTAGGAAAGCTAAGTGATTGTTTAGGGACAGACGTGCAGTCTTTTAGGTGCTGGTATGCGATCGTTTAGACAATAAGCTACTATCGTATAGGCTCTCAATCTAGGCGATCGTTTATGTTTTCACACCGATCGCGAATTTTCGAACTTTTTGCAAAATGAAACCAATTTTCATTTTATTCATCGGTTACCATAACCGAATGCAGTTGCTCCCATTAACGCACGATTGAGGAGAATAAAACGGCTATTTATCTCTTAATTAACTAGTTTAATATTAAATGAATATAATCATATTATATTCTTACCCCATAGTTTGATATCACATATCTACTATAGTATTTTCTCCTCTACTTGATATAAATCATTCCAAAATAATGTATCTTGTATATTTAGCCAATTATATCATATATAATTAACCAATTCAATTATATCACATATAATCGAACTCCCTCTTGTCAATTTGAACATTTCAAACTGACCCAAACACTGATTCTTGACTTTATCCAAGCTACCTAGGGGACCTAATGGACCTGTGGCTCAAAGCTCCGATGGTCCGTGAATAGCTGAGTAAACTCTTTAGCCACGCGATTCATCATCCGTTAACTGCCAGACATTCCACTAAAGACCAACAGTTGAACTCTTCTTACCACAAATATATTTTTGTATCCATCGGATATAACCAATCATGAGTACGATGACCCTTCACAGATGCTCGTAAGTACAGCTGAGCCAATTCACCGTTTTTTCCCTGTAGTTACACCTATTTCGTGGTCTGATCTTATGAAAATTCATTGCATAGGACGCCCTCCACTTGCATGTCTCCATATAAATGATTTAGGATCACATCGTTTACATCTAATACAAAGTGGACCGCATCCATAGTGTCCCCAGGTTAAGGTACCCAACTCTATCTCTGTACTATAGACTGTTTTGGCTATTACTCAAACTTGATCCACTCCTATGTCTCCACATAAAGTTCAAGTATTCTTGTTATAGCCAGGGGTTCTTAGTTTATTGGATTTAGAGTAAAAATGTGCAATTCACATATTCAATAACATTTTTTACTAAACAACCTCAATAACATCTTTATTGTCAAATTGAATATGTTTAATGTTTACAAATCGCGAGTTTTAGGACATACAACCCAACACAAATATTATTTTGTTAGAGGAACAAAATTTACAATTGACAATACATTGTTCTTTAATCAATTAAAGAGAAATCTACCGAGTTTTAAAGATATATGTTCCAATGGTTATCATATTGAGACTGATAGAAAGAATGAGATAGAATATCTTTATATTATATCTAGTGTCTCACATGAAAACATATCTGGAAAAGTTGTCTGCTTTATTTTCTGGATTATATTATACTCATATATGAGTAATTAAAACATATGGAACAATGAACCCAAAGTTCATGAATCCAAATATATTTACAATTTGGCATGACTGATTATGTTAAGATCTATAATGATGAGAAGAATTATTGAGAACTCACATGGACATCCATTAAAAAGCCAGAAGATTATTCAATCTAATGAATTATCACGTGATGCTAATTATCATGTGATGCTTGCTTTCAAGGAAAATTAATAATTAGACAATTACCAACTAAAGTGGGAACTGAAAGACAATTACAAACTAAAATGGAACTGAATCACTTGCATTTTTAGAACCAATTCATGGTGATATATGTGGACCTAACCTATTAACCTACCAAGCAGACCATTTAGACATTTTATGATAAATAGACACGTCTAGTAGATGGTCACACATGTTTTATTATCAAGTTGAAACCTTACATTTACAAGATTACTTGCTCAAATTATTAAATTAAGAGTTCAATTTCCTGATTATACAATTAAGACCATTTATCTTGATAATGATGGTGAATTTATATCTCAAGCTTTTGATTATTATTGTATGTTAATTGGGTAAGTGTTGAACATCCCTAGCTCATGTTCATACACAAAATGTTTAGAAGAATCATTTATAAAAAGTTTGTAATTAATCGCTAGACCACTGCTTATGAAAACTAAGCTTCCTATTGGGTCATGCTATTTTGCATGTTGCGTCACTTGTACGTATTAGGTCAGTAGCTCATCATGAGTACATGCCATTACAATTAGCTTATGGTCATGAGTCAAATATTTTCCATCTGAGAAAATTTTGATGTACAATATTGTTGGGATTGGTGTCCTAATTCTCCCGGAGTCTCGTTGTTTGTAATGATACACATTGTTTGATGAATAAAATAATTGTTATTTCATTTTGGCATTTACTCATATCCAATAAACAAAGCTCCATTGTTATCTTATGTGAACTTAAGCATGTATATGTGATATACAAGTGGATCATGCCTTAAGTGATAACCTAAATAGGTCTGTAGTATAAGGATTAAGGTGAGATATCTGATCCTGGTGACACTACGGATATGACCCGCTTTGTAGAGATTTGCAAGTGTTGTAAACTACTACAAATGGTAGATTCTGACTATTCATGTGGAGATGTGCGACAGGGGTGTCTTATACAAAGAGTTTGTATAAGACCGGACCAAGAGTTGACTAGACTCTGTATATAACGCCGTTGATACTAGAGACTTACATCTCACCTAAACGACCATAGGTGACACGACCTCAATCCTGAGTATTTTGGGAACTTTTGTCTTTGAGGGCAGTCCTTTGATTAGTATGGGTGAGAGTGGCCAGATTGCCAACTCAACATGCCTATCTTTTTGGGGATTTTTCTGATTTGGGAGTTGGTAACTCAATCCACAAGATGGAATTCACTCCTTTCTCGAAGTAGGGATAAGTAGAGAGATTGCTCCCTTAAGGATTGATTCCAAGGCTTGAACATAGTAGCCACAACTTCTCTTTGGAAGAGAGGGCTCAGTCATAGTAGGACTATGAATTATGTTCATTAGAGGGATCAGTGGTACCTAAGGAGTTAGATGTAACTACAGTGGCATAATGGTTATTGGCCGAGCTATACTTACGAGCGATCTGTGAAGGGTTGTCACACTGTTGATTGGTTAAGATGGACATATAATATATCTGTGGTAAGGAGAGTTCAACTGTCGATCTTTAGTAGAGTGTCTGACAATTAACGGATGGTGGATCCCATGACTAAAGAATTTAGTCAGTTATTCACATACCGTTGGAGCTTCGAGCTACAGGTCCATAAGGTCCCCTTGGTAGCTCAATGTATTCAGTTGAGGATCAATTCTTAGTGTTGATTTGAAATGTTCAAATTGACAAGAGGTAATTCGATTATATATGATATGATCGATTTTAGGGGTGGTCATTCAAACCTAAAAAACTAAACCATTTCTAAAAACCAAACCAAACCGAACCGAAAACACAGTGAAATCGAAAAATGCGGTTCAATCCGGTTTGAAGAAATTTTGAAACTAAATTAATTCAGTTCGGTTCGATTTCACTTTTGAAAATCGAATTTAAAACCGAACCGTTTTTAACTAATATATATTTTTTAAAAAAAGAGTAAAACCAAACAGCTTTTAATTTAAAGAACAAAACCGAATTTAAAACCGAACCGAACCATTTTTAATAAAAAAATATAATATGGATTTTTTAAAAATGCCAAAACTGAATTTGGAACCGAACCGAACCATTTCCACCCCTAATCAGTTTGATGTATGAGATACATCTAGTGGAGGATTAATGTAAATGAGATTTACATTAAGTACCATGGAATAGAAAAAGAGCTATAGTTTATATGTTTCATGAGATGAAATATTAAAACTATAGATTATAAATATAGTATGATAAGTTAGTTATCATTTATATTTATAATAATATTAATTATTGGATAATTAAATCTTTTTCTCTAATAACCAATTGAGTGGGAGGTTATTAGTGGTTTCATGGTAACCGTGAGATAAAAAGAAAATTTCCTAATTTTAGTAAGTTTTTTTTTGCAAAGTTGAAGTTTGAGTTTTTGTGTTCTCTCTCTCGGAAAATAATCTCACGGAAGTTGTCAAGTAAATAGGAATTACTAAGCGACAACTTAGAGCAAGATAAACGATCGTGTAGTGTTTGTAGGTGATAGACACGCAGCTAAGCGATGAGTTTGTAAACGATCGCTTAGCTTTTGCTCGACGATCATTTAGCTTTTTCTAAACGATTGGGCATCGACCTATACGATAGGTTTTGTCTTCTCCCACTTGCTCAATTGTTTACACGATTGTTGTATCTTTCATCTTCTGTCTCAAACCAAGTCCACACAGAGCCCACCCTCTGGATTCTCACATCGAGAATACCAAGGTAGTCTTCTTGGAAGTACCATACTCAACTCAACACCGTCAAGGTTCTGTAGAGGTTGTTCGTGCTGTTGAGGTGTTCGTGACCGAGGCGATTACCGAGTTCGAGTGCGCGGTGTTCGTGCTGTTTAGTGGTCGTATTAGACGAGCGTTCGAGGTTGCTGTGTTCTAGCGTTCGTGATCAAGAAGCATGGCTATGAGTCTACAAATGTGTGTAGACTTCTCTTTGATTATTTGTATTTTCATGCTGTAATTTCTGTAACGAATGCATAACCATATGTTTCATTTTATGACTGTATTTATAAGGTTCATATATGATTATCATTTGGAATGATCTTTCTGCTGCTCATGGAAATCCTCGTGATCGATTTCCTTGAAATATATGTTCCAATTGCTCCATTACAACGTAATAAGATATGTTAGGAATATATGTTAGATATGATTTCCAATCAATTAGTAAATATCTTGAACCCTTGATGGATGATATATTTACTACACGATTTGCTGATTGCCATTTTCATGAGACAAAATTTTCAACATTAAGGGGAGGAATTAGGAAGTTGGAAAAATAAATTACATGAAATGCGCCATTATTATCTTATTTAGATCCCCATACAAATGAATGTGAACTTGAAGTTCAGAAAATAATTCATTTGCAAAATATAGAAAATCGATTACCAGATGCATTTATAGATGCAAAGAAAGTAACTAGTCACATATACCAGTTGTATATGTTACATTGAAAATTAATATCCCAGTAAAACAAGTTATCACTAATGAGTTTGGAACACACCAAAAATGTGGTAGACAATGGGTTCCAAAGATAAAAATCTTCGAAAAAAAAAGATAGTCAATAGTCCAAAGGACTTAGTTGAAGATATAAATACCCATAAAGAAATAATTGACATGACTTGTAAGAAATTTGAAATACCTAAAGATAATAATGAAATTTCAATGAACTATGTCATCACATTTTTTTGCATAATGTTGCTCTTGATATTATATATGAAAATGAGAATTTTGAATCAAAATCCGCGGATGGATGTCGACATAAAAAAGATTGGTTTCAATGAAAAGAAGCAATCAAGACAAAATTAAACTCACTTTCAAAATGTCAAGTTTTTGGACTAGTAGTTCGAATACTAGAAGGTGTCAAGCTTGTAGGATATAAATGGGTATTTGTGAGAAAAAGAAATAAAAATAATGATGAGATCGTAAGATATAAAGCAAGAATAGTTGCATAAAGTTTTCCACAAAGACTTGGTATTGATTATGAGGAGACGTATTCTCCAGTGGTGGAGCAATTATATTAAGATATTTAATGGGTTTGATTGTGTACAAAAGTTTGGATATACATCTTATAGATGTATTCACAATATATTTATATGGATCAATTGATAATGATATTTATATGAAAATCCCAGAAGGATTTAAGATAAATGAAACATATAAATCAAGTTTCCAAGAATTGTATTCAATAAAGTTACAGAAATTACTATGGATTGAAACAATTAGAATGGATATGGTACAATAGCCTGGATGGATATTTGTTAAAAGAATGATATTAAAATAATCCAATATGTCCATGTGCTTTTATAAAGAAATCATAGTCTGAATTTGCTATTATAACTGTATATGTTGATAAATATAATTGGAACTCCTGAAGAGTTTTTAAAGACAATAGAATATCTTAAGAAATAATTTGAGATGAAAGATCTCGAAAATTCAAAAATTTTTCCTTGGTTTGCAAATTAAGCATTTAGTAAATGAGATATTTGTTCATCAGTGAACTTATACAGGAAAACTTTTGAAAAGGTTTCATATGGACATTAAACATTCCAATGAAAGTCCATACATTGGACGTAAAGAAAGATATATTTCGACCTTGAGATGATAATGAAGAACTACTTGATTCTGAAGTATCATATCTTGGTCCAATTGGTACACTTATGTATCTTGCTAATAATACAATATCAGATATTGCATTTTCAATAAATTTATTAACTAGATATAGTTCTTCTCCAACAAAAAGACATTGTAATGGAATTAAGCATATACTTCCTATCTCCGAGGAAGGTTTGATATGTGTTTGTTTTATTCAAATAAATCAAATTTTGATCTAGTTGGTTATGTAGATTCTAGATATTTATCTGATCCATACAAAGCTTCATGTTGAAATTCTTACAATTCACGAGACTAGTCGAGAATGTATATGGTTAAAATCAATGATTCAGCACATTCGTGGAACATGTGGTTTGTTTTCTAGTAAAATTCTTTGTTTTCTAGTAAAATTCTTGTAACGCTATTATACGAAGACAATACATGTATAGCCTAAATCAAAGGAGGATATACTAGAGGTAGAACAAAGCATATTTCACCAAAGCTTTTATACACCCATGATCTTGAAGAAAATGGTGATATTACAAAAGATAACCTAGCAAACTTATTTACAAAGACATTACCTATAACAACCTTTGAAAAATTAATGCACAACATTTAAATGTGACAACTTAGAGATCTTAAGTGATCTTTCAGTGAGGGGGAGCAAACATATCCTATTCTTTCAGGAGTATAAATCATATAAAATATGTATTATTTTTCTTTCATTATGATTTTTTTTCCCATTAGAGTTTTTCCTACTAAGATTTTAATGAGACATATTTCATATATAATGGACATCTAAGGAGAGAGTATTATATATATATATATATATATATATATATATATATATATTACTTAGTGTAATATTGCCACCTCCTAATTGCCATTTACCTATAAATAATGGCATTATACATATATTGCAAATGCACATATTGGTGAGATATTGAACGGAAAATTTCCATAGAATTTCCCACATTTTCCTACTTTCCTATTTTGTTATATTATTATTAATATTATTTAATATCATAACTTCTCGGTATTTGCATAACCGTGGTGCGTCGTTTTGTTCCTCAATTTTACAACATTTTGATTGTGTACTTTAGCACTTGTTCTAAGATTTTAAAAAGTGTCTAAATTCAGTCTATATATTCTACTAAGTGAGATTTTTAAATTATTAAAATCACAATTCTTAGATTAAAAATCATTCTGAAGATGCTTCTAATCATGCAGAATCAATTAATATTTAATTTACACTTTTAAATATAGATTTCAGATCATCAAAATTGATTCAGAATAATTAAAAACATGTTTGAGAATAATTTTGAATCGTGATTTCAACTATTTGAGAAGTTTATAGTGTTAGCTTGAAGTTAGTCTGAAATTTTTACTTCCTATTTTGAGTTTAACAAATATAGAAGTAGCAGATCAAACCACTCCAGAAATGAAAATTAATGTTAATATCTACTGACACTTGGGCACTATATCCATAATATTAATACTAATGGTTTGCAGCTAACAACCCACCAAATAATATTATCTCGGTCCAGAAGGCATAGTAACAGGTAGACAAAACTATATGAAAATGGACAAATTCAAAAGTTGAATTGAAAGTCATGAGAACGACTCCTCCATTATAATAATATAGGCATTTACTTACCCCTTGGACTTGGGGAGTCTTGAAGTTTTTAATTTCACACGCTGCTGCCTTTTCCCCTTCTTTACACGCCATGCCTCCGCCGTCCCGTCATCTGGAGAAAACCATATGTTTCCCCCATAATCCAAAAGCAATCTGCTCCACCAACACGAAGTTGCAAGTTGCTTCTCTTTCACCTTTATCATAAATGGGTACAACAGTTTTGTTCTTTCTTCACTCGCTTTGCTGCTGCTGCTTCTTTTTTTATGCTCAAGTCTCCATCTCTATTGAAGCAAAATGCCACCCTGCTGATTTGAAAGCCTTGAAAAGCTTTGTCAATGGCCTTCACTCTCCAGTTCAAGGTTGGGATATTAGCTCTTCTTCTGATTGTTGCAGTTGGAAAGGAGTGACCTGCAATCCACCAGCTTTGAAGTTCAATAATTCTAATGTCTTTTCCAGAGTTGTGGCTTTGGAACTTCCAGGGGAGAGATTAAGAGGAAATGTTTCAGAGTCATTGGCAGATTTGGTTCAGCTTAGAACTCTTAACTTGTCAGCCAACTTTCTCACAAATTCTCTTCCTGTGAATCTCTTCTCTTTGCAGAGTTTAGAGGTCGTTGACTTAAATTCCAATGGCCTCTCTGGATATGCACCATTTAATATCACTTCATCCTCCATTACGTTTCTAGACATTTCTAGGAACATGCTCATTGGAGATATTGACCCTGGTTTCTGTCAAATTGCAAAACAAATTCAAGTATTGAAACTATCTTCAAACAGATTTCATGGGAAAGTTTTACCAGGTTTTGGGAATTGTAGTTCCTTGGAGAAACTCTCTCTGGCTTCCAACTTCCTCTCTGGGAATTTGCCTCAAGATCTGTTTGCCATGTCCAAGCTCAAAGTTCTTGACCTTCGTGATAATGGGTTTTCTGGGGAGTTGAGTTTTCAACTTGGGAACCTCTCAAATCTAGTCTACTTGGATATTTCATCAAACCAATTCTCGAGATTGCTTCCGGATGTCTTCTTCAACCTACGAATGCTCGAGCAATTTGCTGCATCGTCGAATAACTTCACAGGCGCTTTGCCAGTTTCGTTGGGCAATTCATCAAGCATTTCATCGCTTAGTCTTGACAATAATTCCCTCAGTGGTTCAATCGATGTTATTAACTGTTCAGCCATGGTTCGTTTAGCCTCTTTGAATCTTGGCTCTAATCATTTCATTGGCCAAATTGGGAGTCTCTCATCTTGCCACAAACTTCGGATTGTAAATCTTGGCAAAAACAGACTCGATGGTGATTTCCCAGAAAGCTTCAAGAATCTCAGATCACTTTCCCACTTCTCGATTTCAAGAAATGGCCTTCGTAATCTCTCAGCAGCATTGACAGCTCTCCAACATTGCAAGAACTTAACTGTGTTGATTCTGACATTCAATTTCCATGGGGAGATTATGCCCACAAATTTAAACTTAAGATTTGAGAATACGAGACTGTTTGTGATTGCAAATTGTCAACTCACGGGTTCAATGCCGCCATGGCTGAGCAGTTGCACAAAGCTCCAGATTGTAGACCTCTCATGGAACTCTTTAAGTGGAGAAATTCCATCTTCCATTGCTGACTTGCGATACCTCTTCTACTTGGATTTGTCTAACAACTCGTTATCCGGTTCAATCCCTAGCAGCTTCACCCAATTTCTTAGCCTTCTCAATCTCAACAACTCGTTAAAAGGGGAAATATTCGAGGGATTCTCGTTTTTCAGTAGAAAAAGCCAAACAGCAGGACGACAATACAAGCAACTTTTGGGGTTTCCGCCATTAGTGGATCTCAGTTACAACGAATTGAGTGGAACCATTTGGCCGGAATTTGGGAATCTGAAAGATCTACATGTATTAGACCTAAGCAACAACAAATTAACAGGAAAAATCCCAAGTACTCTATCAAAATTGACGGATTTGGAATTTTTGGATCTATCCTACAACGATCTAACAGGAACGATTCCACCTTCCTTGGCGAATCTTAATTTCCTTTCAATGTTTAATGTGTCCCATAATCACCTTCAGGGCCGCATCCCTTCCGAAGGACAGTTCCATACGTTTCCGAATTCGAGCTTTGTGGGTAACGATGAGCTCTGTGGGTTTCAAACTTTTCCTTGTAAAGAAGAATCTGAATCTACAGGTGAAGAGAATTCGACTGGTGAAGATGAGGATGAAAGCTTGAGGTCTCTTATAATAGTGCCACTGATTGTGGGAGCTGCCGTCGGATTCGTTTCGACGGCCGGCATTTGCTTCTTCTCCGGCATGGTGTTTCCGACGGAAAATAAAATGAAACTCCGATGAGTTCTTTGAAACGGGTCAAATTCTAGGGAAATTTGGGATGGAGAAACTCATCACAGTGAATGGTCTAATTCTTACACTTACCTATTGGTTTCAATAATTTGAGATTTTTGTTAGATTACCAATTCCATTAACGACCTGCCTGCTTATTTCAGTATTTTATAAATATTAGGTTAGGAATACGATCTTATAGACATGACATTCCTGTACTGCATTTTGAATTTAACATAAGCAGATGATTAGATTTTATTGACTTTTGAGGGCAGATGATTAATCATTTAAGTCGAACAAAAATTCCTAATTTGAGCATAGTTTTTATTTAATGGTTAGATTTTGGTTTGTTTGAAACCTATGAAAATTTGAACATTCAACTTCAATCAAGTCAACAGTTTTTTTTTTTCTTTTCTTTTGTTAACCATAAGCGTTCTTACGTGCACCTCAACTAATTTCATCCACTGAGCCTACACAAATTTTATGTCAAAAAAACTCATAAAATATATTAAGTCATGAGTAGGTGACCACCAAAGATTGTACTCATGACCTTATTTACCATTAAGTCAACTCAAAATGGTTAAAAAAGTTAACATGTTAATTTTTTAGCTATTTTATGCTAACATATAGATTTTAATTGAACATTACTAGTCTATTCCCATGGTGTAAAATCTCGATTGATATTTTGAGATTTTGAAAGGCTCAAAATTTCGTAAGTGGAATTGTGTTTTCCCCCTATTCCGATGAAGTATGTTTCTTGAAGTCCATTTCTTGAGTGTTTTTCTTTTTTAGGAATTAACTACATTAGTTAGGTTTTTTCAATTTTATGATCATGATTACACACCAATATCATTTTCAATCAATCATGAGAATATTGCAATGGTTTGTTAAAATATTGCCAAAATAGCTTAACAAAATCTTGAATATACTGTCGAAATATCATAGAAATATCGAATAATATTGTAATTCTATCAAAATTGTCAAGATTCTAGATTATATGCTCCAATGTCAATTTTTTTTATTAGACATGCACATTTATAATAAACAATTTATAATTAAATTCTGTATGTAATTATTTCATGTCTCTTTTAATTTTATAATTAAGTATCAATATTTGATTTTATTTTGTAATTATTTTTTCATTTTTTTTATTAGATTTATGCTCTTGGATTGACATGTATACAAAGATTTATAATAAACATCTAAATATTATCTTATTTTATAAAATTAATGATTAAAAATGGTCAATTATAATTTTAAGACACAATTAAAGTTACAATAACTAATTATAATAATTTTTATAATGTTATCCAAAATTTTCTTCGTTTCATAAAATCAAGACCTCATTCGTTTTCCACAAATTTTTGTTTTTTTTAACCCACTAATTTTTACTGTTGTTTTCAAAACTTATTAGAGAAATATTGTTGTTTTGAAACTTATTAGAGAAATATTGTTGTTTTGGGAGTTTGAGGCTAGAGGTCGAACTTTGAGAACTCGACTAATGTGAAGGTCAAACGTTGAGAACTCGACGAACAAAGAAAAACTTGGAAACAATACATAGGCCGAAACTTCAACCCTCAACAAGAGAAATCTCGCAAATCTCGCTTAGGTTGTCGAAGGTTGAAGTTTTGACACACATCCACCCTTGAGATTGCAGGTTTATTACTTTTCTTTTTCCCTCATATAGGAAATAAAGTAATGAGATGGTATACTATATGTATATGTGTACTCGAACTGCTTCTAACAACCTATGCATTTTTTATCATTTCGAATTAGACAGAGGCTTGAGGGATTGACGTGAGGGGGTGGGGATGGCTATATTTCTGGGAGTGAACTCCAGGCGAATATAAAGTGCATGGATACAAGTTATGCTTTGAAATGAAAGACAATTTCGAATTAGCTTTGTCTACGAACAAAATTTTGTATATTAGGTTGTCGAAGGGTACACACATGTCGAAACTTCAAAGTGATTAAGGAGATAAGTAGGCTGAAGCAGATTAAGAAGAGAGCGAGATTCAAAGCGAGATAGTAGGAGAGAGCGAGATGTTGAACGAGATTTTAAGAGAGAGCGAGATTCAAAGTGAGATTTTAGGAGAGAGCGAGATTCAAAGCGAGAATGTTGAAGATAGCGAGATTTAGTTTATATTGACTAATCTGACTAACATTGAACTTGGTAAAATGAAATGGTTGAATAATTGAAAAATGAGATTATTCAGGAATACGCATTGAATGCTAAGATTACGCATTGAGTTTCTGGTAGTAGATCCATAATCAAAAAAGTGTTTGTGATTGTTCCAGAAGAAATGAAAGCTAGTAATCATTAATGGACAGAGAGAGCGAGATCTTAGGAGAGAGAGAGTGTGAGTGAGAGAGCGAGATCTTAGAAGAGAGCGAGAGCGAGATCTTAGGCGAGAGTGAAAGAGCGAGAGTCTTCACTTTATTTGAACTTTCCATAGAAATATATATAAAAAAAGAGAAAAAAGAGCTAATAATCATACTATAATTGAATAATCATTAGACTATAATTGAATATATTAGATTATTATACTATAATTGAATAATCATTAGACAATAAATTGAATATATTAGATTATTATACTATAATTGAATAATCATTAGACAACAAATTGAATATATTAGATTATTATACTATAATTGAATAATCATTAGACAATAAATTGAATATATTAGATTATTATACTATAAATTGAATATATTAGATTATTATAATGTAAAACTTTATTGATTACAAAAAAAAAAAAAATTGAATATACAGTAGATTATTATAAAAAAAAATGAATATACAATAAATTATAATAAAAAATTGAATATACAATAAAATGTTATATAATAAAAAAAATTATTTATTATTCAATCCCTAACTATCTGGAGCCCGTCTTAGTAACGAAGGACACTTCCTTCGATTATGTCATAACTGGTTACAAAATCCACATCGTTGTCAAGTGACTGGTTCTGTCCAATCCATCTCGTTGTGATAACATGAACTTTTCGGTCTACTAGGTCTTCTCAACAACGATGGATCAGGATGTAAGACAAGCATATTAGGGTGCGTGATCCAGTAATCTTCATGCGGTATAGGTTGAAATTGAGGAGAGTAACATTCAGCATACGTTGAAAATTTGTAGTAGTCCTCAATAAAATCTCCGTAGTTCATGTTAAAATGTGAGCAAACGGCCATAAAATGCAAGCATGGAATGCCGAATGCTTGCCACTTGTTACATGAATAGTACCGCTCGGTATGATGGCTTGTTCGAGATCACTAAGTATGAAACACCTGAGAGAAATTGTAACACACGAAGAGGTGTGTTTAATTTCAGATCAACATGTTGGTATAATTGCAGCAGTGAACAACCCAACAAATGGTTGGACGGGACCGAAATGTCACCATCTTTTATGCTTACGACATATCGTCAGCAGCTTCAATAAAAAGTATAAATTTAATTCATTGAAAAATTATGTTTATTATGTCGGGTGTCAGTTTCAAATTCAAAAGTTCAACAAAGCAATTGAAAATATCAAAGGAATAAATCGGAGCTGTCTAAGTTTTTTTGACAACATTAGTTTAGAGCAATGGACTCAAGCACATGATGGAGGATTCAGATATGGGTGGATGACGACAAATCTATCAGAGTGCATAAATGGAGTCCTCAAAGGAGCTCGAATGTTGCCTATAAATGCTCTTGCTCAGATAACATTCTTCAAATGCATGAACTATTTCGAGAAAAGAAGAGCAGAAATAAGAGATTCATTGGAGCGTCAAGATAAACCCAGGACCTGTTGATCCCGATGTTTTGTACGACCAGTCCATTCATTGATCATATGTTGTATGACGAGATCGTACTACTGGAGAAATATCTTGCAGACGTCGAGAGGTACGATTTATTCAGTTGGACTGGCATTTGATCACAGCCTTGGTCGAGAGATGGAGATCGAACAACAGTAGACTCTGTGAGGTTGCAAATTTGGTTCAGGACATTATGACTCAGAGGCTGGTCCTTCGTCTTCATACGTGCATGGACATGGTCGGGGTCGTGGAGAGCATAATGAATTTTTATATTATGAAGCGTCTGCAGAGGTACTAGAGCAACATCAAGAAGAACCTGAGCAACCTCAAGTTCGAAGTCGACGACGACAACCAGCTCGAAATCGACGACGTCCGCCTCGTGGGACACATTGATTTTTGTAATTATTTTTATATAAATGAGATATTTAATTTACATTTTATTATTTTTATGAGTTATTATTTTTTAAATTTATTCTTTTTAGAGTTTAAATAAAATAATAAATTATTTTTATAAAATGAAAAAAAAAAAATTAGAAAGAAGAAGGTGGAATGTGTAATAATTAAAAAGGAAAAAAAAGGAAAATTTGTACGGTATTCTCGCTCTCTATCAAAATCTCGCTATCTCGCTCTTGCTCATACTCTCACTCCCGCTCACGCTCACGCTCTCGCTCTCTCTCATAATCTCGCTCTCGAATTTGATTAGGAAGTTCAGTTGCAAAAAGAAGGAGATTCATTAGCTCGTTATTTAGTCAGACTTGCTGAGATGACAGAATCTGTAAAAATTATTCAACAAGCTTTGGAAGGAATTCCAGGGGAACCTTATGAAAATTTAGAAATACGATCTTTTGATAGAGAATGGTCTCCGGTATGATAATTAAACAGACTCAATAATAATGTTAGGAAGGGCAAGGTCGAGGGTTCAAAGTTTGACGTACAAGTGAAAGGAAGGTCGAGGGTTCAAAATTCGACCTATGTAGGTCGAATTTTCAACCCTCGACTTATTTAAAAAAAAAACAATATTTTTACAAATAGTTTGAAAACAATAATATTTTTTTAAATAGTTTCTAAAAGGACAATATCCTTTTAATTTTTCCAATTTTTACTTAACACTATCACAATAAGCTAAAATAAGAAATATCAACTTATTGTTACTTGGAAATGTAACGTGCATTTAACTTATTGTCAGATATGATCAAATTGTAAGTCTTCATTAGTGGAGTGTTGATAGTATTAATCAGTTGTTAATTAGCTGTTAATATTTTATTCATGAGACGAATCACATGTCAAGATTTATACTTTTCTTGAATTGTGTGCCCTAAAAAATAGACTGAAAAATTGTTTAGTAACTTCATGTAAGAATTTTAGGATTTCTATACAATTTTATAAACTATAAAATTGTGACATTATATTATTCATGGTTACACTAAATTATAATTATAGTTTCTGTAATTCTCGTACCATTGTCTCATGTTTGGCTCGGATGATTTAGACAAAGAGAAGAATGTTGTCTCATGTGTGTGATTCAAATGATTTAGATAAAGAAAAGAATAGGAACCAAATTTAAATATTTATTTTAAAATATCGTCATCAAACTTTTCTTTGAATAAATGGCTAAACGATTTTTTTAGATTTTTTAATAAGATTTACCAAAGGTCAAATGTTCTTTAATAGAATATCTAAATGAAATAGTAAAATTTATGAAGTCTTAACCTATTTAAATTTTTTTAAAAAACAAACTAATTGCTTAAATCTAGGAATAGTTGGTAACTGAAAAAAAAAAATACCCTAAAAACAACTCCTAAAATCAAGAAAAAGAAATAGCTTTTAACAACCGATTAAAATATATTTTACTTAATATAAAATTCATAGATAGTGTAAAAGTTTCAAAAATCTATAATATGTGTGACAAAATAAGTATAATCTAAGTTGGGATGCAAAGATTGCATGTGAAGAAGACCTAATATTGAATTCTCCATCATAACCATGTAAATACATTTCTCCCTACAAACAACTCATCCTATTCACTAGAGCAACATACAAAATCAAGGCACATATCTATTTACCCGTTTCTTTATTAGTGAACAAACCTCTCTATTCCATTAATCATCTAGTTCTCATAATTGTAGAGAGGTATTTTTGTTTTGATCCCTATTCTTTGATGTTTTATATTTCCGATTTTCTTACTTCATATCCATAACATCTCTTCATTAAAAATCACTAACATTTAAAACACTAGAGCAAATACTTTATATTAAAACTAGCCAAAAATTTTTGTCAACTAAACTTTACATATATCTTTTTTTTCTTTCTTTTTTTTTTTTAATAACAAACTCCACATCTATCTTCTACTTGAAAAAAAAAATTAAAATTTTCTTCACTTTTTTTTTGCCACACAATTACCATTTACTAAAGCTAGCTAAAATTTTGTTAGATATTTAGCAACACAAAATGTCTTCTCTACTAAAACAATTTAAATCTTCATTAGATAGCTTGTAACAACTAAAAAAATATGGCCACAAAACTTAAAATGAACCTTTTAAATATGTACTTTATTTTAAACTGTGTAAATACCTTGTATTAAAAATAACTAAAACTTTCATCGATTGAACCATACAAATATCTTCTACTTTTATTTTAGTAGTTGGGTCATATGAAATCTAATCTCAAACCCCTAAAATTCATCCATTTGCAAATTGAACTTTGATTCGGTTCATCTTCATTTAGAATTCAAGTCCTTCAAACTGGTAGTTTTGATCCGTGGTTCAAATACTTGCAAAAATGAGAGGAATTTGGTACAGAAGCTTCCAAAAACTAAATGATAATAGATGCTCGTCATTTAAGGAAATCCAATAACGTCATTGAATCTAGGGAGAGATATAGTACCCAAAAAAAAGTAAAATCAAGAAGAAATCGTGAAATAAAAAACCGATTTGAGTCTAAAGAATAAAACAAACTAAGATAACGATTCATAATTTATATTAAATTTTGAAATAGAAAGATATTAGATATAAGGTTTTATAGTTCAACTACATCATCATCATCCTAAAATTGTATAAACACTTACAGATAGTATGGAAGAAACGGAAAAAGTATTAAATTGTTTTTTTTCCACGTTTGGCCAATAATAAAAGAATTATGTTTTTGGATATTTTTCAAAATCAACCTTTTAGGAAATTGTCCAAAATAACCTTAGGAAGTTTTGACATCACCAAAATAGCATCCTTTCCGAAAAGTCGTCTAAAGGTTTTTTCTCGAACCAACTCGAGCGAGATGTGACCGAGATTTAATCAAAATGTTACAACTTCAAATTTGATCCGTCGTGTGAAAGGACAAAAACATCTTGACCCTTATAAATGAAATGTCGTTCTCAGACCAACTCAAACGATCATTGTTCTTCTTCAAGAGATTTTGGATTGAAGTTTTGTTGCTCTCCTCTCCTTATGACAGTAGAGGTATTTCACATATCTTATTGTTTAGATAGAGTTTTGATTTTAATTTTGAGAACTTCTGGTTTAGTAGTTAGCTTTAGGGTTATTCCTTGAAATCTAATGCGTACTATGTGTTTATGTGAAATTTGTTGATGTTTTCGTTTGCATCTGAACCGTTCATTTTGGGTTTATGGGCATCTAAGCTTCATTTTGCATGAGTTCGATTTGAATCTTGGGCTAAATTGGTATAAATTTGACTCGAGATTTATCTAATCTATCATGAGATTTAAGCCATTTTAGGGAATGAGGTTTTAAATCTCGAGGCACGATTTTCGCTGAGTTTGCCCCGAGATTTAGAGTAATTTGCATGTTTTTTTTAATAGATTTTTTGTGGTTTTTTTCTTAAGTTCATCTTTTTTATGAGTTATAAATGACTTTGGTAACAATAATCCGCACTCCAGACTATTTTTCTGCGAATTTGACGTGTTGTTGGGGAATACATGCTCTGTCATTAAGAAGAAGTTAACCCCTAGATAGTTATATATGTTTTAGGCAGATAATATTTAGACACTTTTCATATTTGAAGTTTGTTTTTAATGGGTCTCTCTGCTATTATATTCTTCTGAGAGAGGTGGATGAGAATATGTCGGACACCATTAGCTTTAAGTTATTAGAAAGGTGTCTTATGGGGATGAACAGTTCGATATAGTTACAAGATTGAGATACATCTCCAGACATGTAGTTGAATTTGATCGGAATAAGACTCTTAGGCTTAGGAGGTTGTATTTGTCTGACAAGGTTGACATGAACAGTACAGAGTTGGACACAAGATTTTTGGACTATGAGTTTGAGAGCGATGAGGATGTGATACAGAAGGTTATATTCTACTTCATTGAGTTGGTGAAACGCATACAAAATGTGCATTATTTTCCTTAGATTCATAATGGTTTTTAATATGATTTTATAAGATTTGATGTGTTTATTAGTAATTTTCAGAATTTATGATCGAGAATTGAATTATACTCAAAATAAGCCAAAAAGGACCAAAATATGCTTAAATAAGGAAAATGGGTCAATCAAGCCAAAATCCGGTTGAAACCATCAAGAAAAGTGGAGAAAAGAAGAAGAAGCCCTAAAACAGGACAGCACAACACCACGGTGCTGTAGACCCAAGAGCATCAAACTTGAGTAATTGCCAGAGCGCCACTACGCTACTTTGAGAGCAACCTTGTGCTTCGATAAAAAAGCCAGAGTGCAGCTCTACACTACGACTTCTGCCCTCGAGCGTCGCGACGCTCCTTAGAGCGCAACACTTTGCCAAATTTCCTTTTTTTGAAAACTTGGCAATTTTGGAAATCTTTTGGTGGCCAAGTTTGGTTCCTCTATTTATTTGAAGGCTTTTCAACATTGAAAAAGAAAAAAATTCAAACCAAGTTTGAGACTTAAAGAGAGAGTTTATGCTGAAAAGTTAGAGAATTTAAGGAAAATTTTGAAGGTCGTTCGAGTTCCTGAGGTGACGATCAAGGTGAGCTTGAAGGATTCAAGAGATCAAAGAATTCTTCGAAAGGATTCTTCTTCGGTTCCATTTTATTTCTCTAAATCTTATGCTTAAATTGATGTATGAAAATATGTTTGTACAAGCTATGAGTGGCTAAACTTTCTTGTTTTAGGGTATTGATGAAGCTGTTATGAATTTAGATTAAGTTTAGTTCTTTTCATGGATATTTGTTGAACTCTTTGCTTTTTAATGATATCACGTTTCATTCTTAATGTTTGGTCATCGATGGTTGCTAGGTTAAATATTTAATTGAGGGATCAAATATTTTATCGGATCTATATCATTAAATCATTATTAATCTTTCATGCTAATAGTTTGGTTAATAGTGAAAGTTGTTAATGACAATTCCTAATGCCTTGTTTCTTAATTTGATTTCATGAGATTTAGTTATCAATTAAGTTTCATGGGCATAAGTTTAGAGAAAGTAATCTTGAATTAAGTTTCTAGACTTAGCCATGGTGTTTGTACATGATTCCATAAATTGACTAGAATAGATCTAATGAATTAATTAAAGGATTCAATATCCTAGAACACTTTTATTCTCAGATTTTCAGAAAATTTTTATTGCTTTACAAAACCACAAATTCAAACTCAATTTTGATTCCTTAGATAATATTGACAAAATTATGAGATAGCTAAACAATAACTGTAAATTTGATCCCAGTGGACGATACTCGACCTTACAAGTCGTTTTACTATTATAACTTGACTAAGTAAACTTGCATGCAACACAAAATCAACACATTAAGTTTTTGGCACCATTGTCGGGGATCAAAATAACACTTTTATTTAATATTTTAATAATTGAAGATATTCTAGACTAAGGGTTATTTTTTTTTCTTCTAATTTTGTTTGCTTTTCTCTTGTGCATGTTATGTGACAAAGACACCCATCTTTTGCCTCTTGACCCTGAGATTGAATGAACTTTGTGAAGAAATCTTAGAAATAAGCAAGAAGTAGAAGAAGAGATGGTCGAGGAACTAGAGAAGGCGATTAGGGATTATTTCCAAACATCTCTCTCTATTGCTCAACCCGAAATTATGGAGGCACCGGTCAATGTTATTTTTGAGTTAAAATCGGGGTTGATTCGAATGGCTAGAGATATTGTTTTTAAAGGGCGCCCCAATGAAAATCCTCATAAGCACCTTAGATCTTTTCTTGAAATTTGTGGAACAGTTAAGATTATTGGAGTTACGAATGATGATGCAATTAGACTAAGACTGTTACCTTTTTCTTTGCAGGATAGGGCTAGGGTCAATTTGACTCTCTCCAAAACCCTTGAATTGATTCTTATCTTTCACATGTAAAGTAAAACGGATGAATGAAACTGAGAATTGGACCTCTGATGAAACAAGTCATTCAACGGAAGAGCTGATTGCTAGAGACTATCACATTGGAAAGCATTAGCACTTGGGAGGAGCTAGCTCAAGGATTCTTGAATAAAGATTTTTCTCCTACCAAATCTTCTAAATTGAGGTATGAAATTATTGCTTTTTCTCAACAAATGGATGAATAATTATTTGAATGTTGGGAGAGGTACAAAAATCTCCTTAGGAAATGCCCGCAACATGGATAGCCTAATTGGTTGCAAATACAATTCTTCTATGATGGATTGAATAACAACACTAAATCCATTCTAGATACTACTGTTGGAGGATCCCTTTTCTTTAAAACCGTTACAAAAACTTACATTATTCTAAAGGACATGACCATTACAAGCTATAATATGCCATGTGATAGAGCTTCTAATAACAAAGTAGCATAAATTTATGAAGTTGATGAGGAAAATGCTATTAAAGCTCAATTAATCATAATTACTAATGCTTTGAATAAATTGACTATAAGTGGTCAAACACATAATTCATTGTCCATAGTCTCTTTAGCAGCTAAGGCATCTGAAACTCAGCAAGTTTGGGACTCATAAGATACCGAGACAACTAATTATGTGGGCATAGGAAAATACAGAGGCCAACAAAAAATTCCCACACATTACCCCCAAGGTTTGAGAAATCATGAAAATATTTCTTATGCAAATAACAAGAATGTTTTGGCCCCTATACGTTTTTTCCAACCTGAAAAGAACCATCCTTGGAGGAATTGATGATAAACCTTATCAAGATAACCAAGGAGAAAACATCTACCTTGGAGAATTCAGTCCATACTATCCATCTACCTTGGAGAATTCAGTTTATACTATCTTGAGCACCATACAATGACAAAATTATTTGGCCATGAATGATGAGAACAATGGACTTGCTTGACTATTTCAATATAGGTCTCTATCTAGCTACTCATTAAGGCATGAGTCATTAGCCATTAGCATATTTATTTAGAACTTCTCTATGATCTTGTTTTATCTTTGCTCAGGACTATCAAAGTCTTAAGTTTGGAGTGGTGAAATGCATAGAAAATGTGTATTATTTGCCTTAGATTTAGGATGATTTTTTTATATGATTTTATAAGATTTGACGTGTTTTCTAGTGACTTTCAAAATTTATGATCGAGAATTGAATTATATTCAACATGAGCCAAAAGGACCAAACTATGATTAAAGAAGTCAAAAGGATCAAATTGAGCCAAAATCGGATCGAAACCATTGAGAAAAGTTGAGAAAAGAAGAAGAAATCCTAAAACAGGGCAGCGTTATGGCGTTACCCCAACACTGTAGACCCACGAGCATCAAATTTGAGCAATTGCTAGATCACTACTGTACTTCAATAAAAAGGCCAGAGCGCAGTTGCACTACCTTGAGCTGTCACACCTTGCCCTAGATTACCCTACCTAGACCTAGGACGGGTTGCGATGACAGCAGACCCCGAGCATGGAGTAGAGTCTTCTGTCAGACTTGCCTTGAACTTGAAACTTAAATTAACTACCTTGCTTTTGTACATGTTGCAACAAACTAATGAGTCAGGTGGCAACTTCTGATTCGTTAATCCTTATTGAAACACAAGAACAAACCTGGTGGAGGATTAAATTCAACCCTTAATTAATTTAATCCTTGAAATAATTTCGTTTTAGTCTTAATTTCCTACAATGTTGTGGACTATTTTTGTATTTTCATTTAAACCTATTTTCCTATCTCCTAGTTAAAAGAACAACACATCCAAAGTACTTCTCTTCCCACATATATATTTCTTTCTCCTCTATTGTAACTTCTCAATTTCTTGTTCTCTCACCACATATACCAAAAATAGCTAGTCTTCCCTCTCAACACTCTCTTTACGTGGCAATTTATGTTATTATTATTTTATCCTTTTTCTTAACCTCCACCCCATTCTTCTTCTTCTCTCAGCATTCTCTCTCAAACCCTTCTTCTTCCTTTGTTTCTCCATGGCCTTGGGTTCAAGCTTTGGTTTTTTTCTATTTTTTTCAGCTATACTTAATTGTTAACAAAGAATAAGTTTGGAAGAGAAAATTATTTATCAACCATTTAATGGCCTCAAATTATTACCCTTTTCTTCTAAATTGCTTGCTTTCCTCCACAAATTCATCAATCAATTTGTATAAATAACCATCTCAAAATCTCTATGTGATTTTGAGGTACACCCATGTCAAAAGCATAAGCAAATACCCAAACAATTCTATTTCAAAAACTCATTTCTTAGAAAACTTACCCAATATGTAGTCTTTATCTACCATTCTTCCAAAATCCTCCATGCCATTGCTTGCTCTAGTTCTTCATTCATCATTTAAAACTTCCTACATAAAACCCATCTCTGATCTTCCCTATCTAAGCTCTCACTTCCTTTCTTATTCCCTTTCTGTTTTTCATTCCCAAAATTTCAATTTAAAGATGTTTTTATTATTTATTAGTATTACTTTTTTGAAAAATTATTTTAAATGATAAAACAGGTGAAAATATTTATAAGATATAGCAAATTTTTTGAATTATTAATGATAGACGTTGATAGACTTCTATCAGTGTCTATCAATATCACTACTAAACACTGATAGAAGTCTATCAGTATCTATCAACGTTTATTATGGATAGTTCTAAAATTTTATCGTATTTTATAAATATTTTAGTTTATTTTTCTATATTTAAAAACAACCCTACTTTTTCCACTTGCCATTATTCCACAAAACCCACCTCGGATTATACATGCCACCCAAAAATCATATTTGTGAAATTCCGGTTGATTTAGTTATTATACTTTTATTTACTTACTTATTTATTTATTTAGTTTAACAAAATAGCATAAAATGACATGTATATGTATCCTTCATACTCTTGATTTTCTCTTTTTGCCATTACTTCCCAATCCAACCTCTCTCCTTACACATTACTAATACAAATTTTCCTTTTAATTTATTTTCGCTATCAAATTTTCCTTTCTTCTCTTTCATTTAAATTCTTATTTAATTCAATTCAAGATTTTGTATTTCCAATTATCTCCCAAATCTTCCCTTTTAACAAAATACTTCAAAATAAATAACTCATTATTTTGCAAATTTACCAAAATAACAAGACATAAAAGTGGGTCTCACATGAGCGCAGCTCTGTGCTACGACTTTGGCCCTTGAGCGCCACGACGCTCCTTAGAATTCAGGGTTGTGCCAGCTTTCCTTTTTTGAAAATTTGACAATTTTGGAAATCTTGTGGTAATCAAGTTTGGATCCTCTATTTATTTGGAGGTTTTTCAACATTGAAAAAGACGATATTTTGATATAGTTTGAGACCTAAAGAGAGAATTTATGCTGAAAAGTTAGAGAATTTGAGAAAAATTTTGAAGGTCGTTCGAGTTTCTGAGATGACGATCAATGTGAGCTTGGAGGATTCAAGAGATCAAAGAATTCTTCGAGAGGATTCTTCTTCGATTCCCTTTTCATTCTCTAAATCTTATACTTGAATTGATGTATGAAAATATATTGATGGAAGCTATGAGTGGTTAAACTTCCTTGTTTTAGGGTATTGATGAAGGTTTTATGAATTTAGATTAAGTTTAGTTCTTTTCATGGATGTTTCTTGATAACTCTTTGCTTTTTACTGATATTATGTTTCATTCCTATTGATTGGCCATCGATGTTTGCAGGTTGAATGTTTAATTAAGAGATTGAATATTTTATTAGATCTATCATTAAATCATGATTAATCTTTCATGCTAATAGTTAAGTTAATAGTGAAAGTTGTTGATGACAATTCCTAATGCCTTGTTTCTTAATTTGATTTCATGAGATTTAGTTATCAATTAAGTTGCATGCGAATAGGTTATTTTTTAGAGAAAGTAATCTTGAATTAAGTTTCTAGGCTTAGACACAATGTTTATACAAGATTCCATGAATTGACTAGAGTAGATCTAATGAATTAATTAACGGAACTCAATACTCTAGAATAGTTTTATTCACATATTTTCAATATTGCTTTCTTTTATTGCCTTACAAAATCACAAATTGAAACTCGATTTCGATTCCTTAGTTAAAATTGATACAATTCTGAGATAGCTAAACAATAACTATAAATTTGATCCCAGAGGATGATACTCGCAATTATAAGCCGTTTAATATGATAACTTAACCACATATACTTGCATGCAACAATTGGCTATGATGGGGAAGGAAAGTAAACAACACATGGATTGGACCATGTTGAGTGTGATTGATGATTGGGAGAAGTTCTGTAGCTATGATTGGGGTAACATAATTTTTAAGAAGAGTCTTGGTAGCTTGAAGGGTGCATTGAACGGGAAAGTAGAAATGTACAAGAAGAAGTCTGGAAATAGTAAGGCCCCTGAATCGTACAGTTTATATGGATTCCTATTCGCATTCCAGATTCATTGATTGTACCTTAAAATATTTGTTACAATATGATACCAAAATAATAATTGTGTAATAATTGTTAATTTGGTTTTCTATTTTTAGGTTTGGACGTATAAGATTGTATCTTCATTTAGCGGGTGAGTGGCCAATCGGTTGTCCAGCGATGCCATACCGTGCATCCTATGTTGAAGTTGCACGTACTCACCTGAGTCGAAGGTGATTCATAACTAGGTGTTTGGCATCAAGTAGTAATCCCTCCAAATTTGTAGTTTATATTTCATTATGTATGATCTTATTTAATACTATTTCATTATGGTTACATGTAGGCTCAAATAATAGAATCATTCCAACGGATGAGAAATTGACTTATATGGGTAGGTTTATTGACCAACACTCGTGGATGGGTTCCAAAAACCACCTCATTCTTGTCCTGCACCTAATTAAACTCACCACACATACACGTCCTCTCGTGCAAGTTTACCCGAGGGTTAAGGTGACTGTTAACTATCTCGAACTCTAAAAGGATACATGAATACCCGTTGTGGAAGCAACCGTGTCCCTGTTCTAATTTTATAGAACATACAGAAAACATAGAGAAGTAAACAAGATATACATAATCTAATGAGCATGCTTTTGTATAGAAATTAAAGAGAAAGAAGAGATCCGAGGATCACATACTCTTGAAGAGTAAACTCTTCACGATTCCTCTCCGAATCTCGAACACAATAAAAATTTCGATCACGAAATCACAACAATAAAATCCCAATCAATCGAACACCACCACGCAGAAACCTCGTTATTTTTGGGGTTGAGAATCGCTGAGAGTTTGTGGCCTTCAAGATTAATTTTGGAATGGGATGATGATTAATTTGAAAGGGAGTAGAGAAAAAAATAACGCCACTAAATTTGTGTTCTAATTTGTATCCTTTTGCACTTTCATTTCCATACATTATGATGAGAAAGTAATGGGAAGGAAGTTATTAAATAACTCCCTCCCTAATAATTAAATTAAAAAATTTTAATTAATTATATATATATTATAACCATATGTTATATTTAATATAACATATAACCTATAGTTTATATTATGTCACACATAATATAACCTATAGTTTAATATTTTCTCACTTAACCTATAGTATTTAAAATGAATCAAATTCATATTAATATTTGAATCATATTAAAATATTTTTCTCATATACATTATAATATTTGTATCTCATATAATTAATTTTAATTATATAACTAATTTCCTTTATTAATTTGAACAATTCAAATTAATCCAAAAGTTAATTCGATTCTTATTAATCCCTATTGAGCTAATGACTTTATGGACCTATAGATTAAAGCTCCAATGATACTTGATTAATTAATCAAACTCTTTAATTAAATTAATCAACTTCCATTAACTGTCGGTTACTCCACTAAAGACCGATAGTTGCACTCTTCGCACCATAGATATATTTATGTGTCCATTGAATATGACCAATCAATAGTGCATTGATCTTTCACAAATTGCTTGTAAGTACAGTTGGGCCAAAGTTACTGTTTTTCCCTTATAGTTACATCTAACTTCTTAACTACCAGTGATCCCTCAAATGAACAATTAGTTATAGTTAAACTATAACCAAACCCCTTTTGGGTCAGGAGAGGGTATGACGCCACATTGTTCAAGCTTCGAAATCAGCCCTTAAGATAGCAATTTCTCTAGTTATCCTAAAAATAAAGAAGTGAGTTCTTAAGCTACGTTCCCAGCTCCTCAATCAGATGAATCCTAAAATGATGGGAATATTGAGTTGGTGAAACTGGCCACTCTCACCCATACAAATCAAAGGACCATCTTCATAGGCAGGAGTTCATAAATTCAGGATTTAGGTCAAGACACCTATGGTCATCCTGATGTAAGTCTCTACTAACAACGTGTTATATAGACAGACTATTCATTTCATGGCTTGGTCTTATATAAACTCTTTGTATAGAATACCCCCGTTCACATGTCTCCACACAATTGATCATGATCAGATCATTTATAGCACTTTACAATAATTGTATCAACTATAAAGTGATCGTATTCGTAGTGTCACAATATAAGGTACCCAACCTTATCCATATACTATAGAACTTTTAGATTATCACTTAAATGTGATCCATCTAAATGTCTCTAGATACATGTTTAAGTTACAGAAGATAACCCTGGATATTAGTTTAATGGTTTTTGTGGGTTAATGTAACTAAATGTTGAATAAAATACCCCTTATTTTATTAGATAAATATTTGTACAATACAATTATAAACTATAAAATCATGGGATTTAGGGCATCAACCCTAACCGTGGTAGTCGATCAGATGCACAATGTACGTCCTAGATTGCATCTCAGCTAGTTTCATAATTTTTTCTCCATGGTCCGAAAACATCATTCTCGACTCGTTGCTAATGTCTGACGATCAGAAAACCAAGTTTGATAGAGTCCTCAAATATGATCCAATAATGTGGTCACCGGTAGGAACCATGCATCATTTGATATTGCATTAATACATTCAACAATGTTTGTTGTCATCTGATAATATCTCATTCCACCTTGGTAAACTCGCACCCATTTCAACAATCCCATATTGGTTAGATATTTTTGTACACTAGGATATCGACCCAACTTATTCCAATAATGCAAGAAGACAACCTCTCGACATGCTTTCACTACAAGTATGACATATGCACACACATTATCGTATTGAACTTGGTAGTCAAATTTAGACTCGTATGATGGATGCATAGAGTGTGAAATGCATCAAAATATATAATACTAATTGATTTAGCAATGCTTTTATGCCTGCCAAATACAAACACCAATCCATTGACCTCACCAGTTGTTACTTGCAACCTCCTCATGAACCATGTCCACAAATCCGAAGATAACTAGGTATATGTTCTTATTGGCATCAATGGAAACAACTACGAGCATAATACCCTTAAAATTTCCTTTCATATAGGATACAACACAATCACTGGCATGATGTAGTCAGAAAACCCCTAATTGCTTCCTCGAGTGCCATGTACACATACTTGAAATGGTCTTCGGGATCAAGGTCCAACTCATATTGCGTACCAGGGTTGGCAATCTTCAATGCTTTACTACACCGTGGTAGCAAAAGAAAAGACTCTCGAAGGGATCCTCTGGCTAATGGCAACGCATATTTCTTAGCCCACCACGCCCTCTCATGATTAATGTCAACCTCATACTCCTTTCGAAAATCTTGAATGATTTCCTTTGGTTACCTTGTCTAGCATCCTGATATTTGGTCTTTATCAGTTCAACTCTAACCTAACTCCTAGTTTGTTTATGATTATGTTTTCTTAAGATTTTCTAACATGCGTGTTGGAAATGACAAGACCCTCAGAACGACGAACAGTAAATCGTCAATGCACGATGGTCAAGCGAAGAGCAAAACCTGCAAAGCAAAAACTCGTTAAGGCTGAGTCGCGGAGCTCGCTCTCTTTAAGACGTTTTGCGGCTCTGCCCAAGTGTGCATGCAGGTCTAAAAATTGCCACGTTGTCCTAAGGATAAAACAGCCAAATGAAAATCGATCGAAAATGCACCATTACCGACCGGAACATACACCCTTTCTTAACTCACTGCTCGGAAAGCTAAGATGGAGGAGGAGAGGAAAATGAAGTGGGAAATGAAGAAATGAATTATATCTTACGAACTGTTGAAGGCCTCGCCTTTTATAGGCCTTCAGAGTCGAACTGTAGGGAGCGAGAAGGGTGCTCTGCCACAGACGTGCGCGGACGGTACAGATAGGCGGACGAAACGTACGGACAAACGGACCGTTTCATTAAAATAATATTTTTTATTAAAAATAATCATCACACACACGTCCGACCGACTGGATGGACAGCGGCGGCGGCGCTCGTGTGGGACATCCACCGAACCCACATTGGCCTATCTCCTCACTCCTTCCAAAACATGGGTACCCCTTGGGGCCCAAACCCAAAACACAAGGTTGGAGTACATAAAGGAGACTTCCAACACCAAATTTTTCAATATGGGATTGGGATTCTCCAACCAAAAAAGTTGGTTCCCTCTAGTTTTGAAAGTTAAATTTTCACCCAACAATTCCCCACTTGGAAATTTAAACAAAACGAAAAGAGAGGAAATATTTTCATCGAGCAGTTTTAGTCTATACAACACTATGCATAAGCAAAGGTGTCTTACGACTTGAATCTTTACATAATGTAGATGATTTAGAATATACTAGAGTAACCCTTGGCTTTGAACTCTATCTCTAACAGCATCTCACACAGAGTGTTATTAGGGTGTAGTACAAAAGCCCGTGCTTTTATGGCCTAGTGATAACGGGCAGAAATACACGTTATTACAACGCAAAGATATAAACAATGTAGGATTGCGATGGTAAAAATATGTAAAATCGTGTCCAAAAGCATTAAGTTGAGAACATTGCGTTCACATGCGTCAATTGCGTTAAAGCAGCTAATTTATGTATTTTGTGCAGGAAAATGCGTTGGCGCAAGGCAGAATTGCAATCTAGGGAATTCAGCGTCCGGTGCATTAGAAGATTACGACCGTAAGGCTATGCAATCGTATGCGATTGCGAAGATCTGCTCAAGAAGGTGGTCGCATAGAGATGGCGCATCAAGGTGAAAGCTTAATAAATCACGATGGGATAGAAAGAGGATGACGGTCGAATCCAAATTTAGTTGACAAGCCGTTAATGACGCACTATAGAAAGTACACTCAACTTTTCGGTGACAATTAATCGACGTATCAGACAGAGATTTTATGAAATCCCATCAATGCAATCATTTGAGAGAAAATCTCCTTCACCTTGATCTCTATAAATACCGAAGGCCACCATCGATAAAGAAGATTAGCCATATAGAGAGTTCGCCATATAGAAGATATTTAGCCGTTGTTTATAGTTTTCTTACACTTAGAAGGCAGAGGCGAGTGAAGAATTGAGAACGTCGAGAGATCACTCCTAAGAAGCTCGGAAGACTGCTGGGAGGCACTGCAAATGAAGAGAAGGCCGACTCTTACGGAAGCAAGAACATTTTTTTGGGCAGAGTAAAGAAAAACATAGTGTAAAAGCGTTGGGAAGCAAGACATTGCTACAAGGCTCACTATCCCTACTTTCCATTTTCATTATGTACTCTGATTCTACTTATAAAATAGAATTTGAATCTCTACATCTGTTCACTTTCTTTACATTACGCATTAGTAACTAAACTTCTGAATGATTTGGAAGCACTTAGCTAACATGACCTGAAATCTTCCTTTTATGTGATCATCTTGTATTTTGTATACATCATTCGTCTTTTAGAGATGCTCGGGAGGGTGGTCTAAGGATAGAATCTAGGCTTGGGAAAGTCAGATTAGAATCTAGCCTCAGGAGAGTCAGGTTAGAACCGCATAAGCAAGAGATAGAAACTTAGGAATAAGTTTTGTTTGCTATTGACGCATCGCATGCACCCTAGAGATAGAATATGATAGTATGCGGTCACCTTGTGTATGTGTGCATCATTCATCATCGCATAGACAAGAATAGAGACTTAGGAATAAGTCCTATCAACATCATCGTATACATCGCATGCGTCCTAGAAATAAGAACTATGACATTTGCATTGGAAGATGATTTGTTATTGTGTGTGTGTAGCATGATCGCATAGCTTGAACGCAATCTTAGGAAGTGTTAGCTAAATCCCTTCTCAACCCGTTCCCCACATACTCATTGTTACTTTCGCTGTTATTTACTCTTTTCTCAATTCTACCGCATAGAATCTATACCTTAAACAAACATACCAACCAACTCATTTTTTTAGTTGTCACCACAAAGGAATCAGAAATCACCGTCGCATATTGTCTCCATAGTCTCTATGTTCGACTCTGGGCTTACCAGGAAACCTAGTAGGATTTATACTTGAATTTTGCTAGGAAAACGTGCATGTACAACACATACACCACCATCGCAATATACACCATTATTTCATCGCATTCACAAAGCATCAAGTTTTTGGTGCCGTTGCCGGGGACTACAGCAATACATATTGTGCTAACGGTAACTTTTTTATTTTCTTTGCAGCTTTCCATCTCTGTGCACTGCCTCTCCTTTGGTAAGGGAAGAAGCGGGCATCGTATGAGCGGAGGACAAGCTTCTAAGCCCGATTACAACCCAGAGATTGAGAGAACTTTCCAAAGAAGAAGAAGAGACAATCGCCTACATCAACAATAAGGGATATCCGAACATGGCAGAGCAACCGGAAGACAGAGCACCAAATGCAAATAATATCATGGCGAACCCCATTTTCTTAGCAAACGACCGCAATAGGCCCATCCGGGACTATGTGTCGTCCAACCTTTATGATTTCTCACAAGGAATCATGAGGCCAGCTCTAGACGGATCGAGGTTCGAGATGAAGCTGGTGATGCTATAAATGATTCAAACTGCCGAACAGTTTGGCGGTAGGCGTGGTGAGGATCCGCACGCCCACCTCTGGAGTTTTATTGAAATTTGCAATACGTTTATGTTCCCAAACATCTCCGCTGAGGAGATTCGACTACACTATTCCCATTTTCGTTGTGTGACCAAGCACGGAAATGGGTTTATTCTCTCGAACCAGGGGAGAGTACATCGTGGGAACAGGTAGTAGAAAAGTACATGAAGAAGTACTTCCCCCGACAGAAAACGCAAGACAGAGGAAGCTGATCACTAATTTTGAACAAGATATTGACAAATCGCTCAGTGACGCCTGAGCGAGGTTTAAATGGTGCGAGATTGTCTGCACAATGGCTTACCAGATTATCTACAAATGGAAATTTTTTACCACGGTTTGGACCCTGCATCGCAGATGGTTGCCAATGCAGCAGTAGTTGGAGGTCTGCTTGACAAGACATACGACGAGGCTAAGAACATACTTGATTGCATTTTGAAAAATCACAAAGACCAGAGAGAAAGCGATCAACGACTGAGAATTAAAAATAGTGACATAAGCAATGGGACCATCGTATAACTACAAAACCAAATGAATGTGATGAGTCAGCAACCCAGGAACGCATAGGGGGCATGTCAATGCAATTGGTCAAACGAGCGCAAGTTGTGCCACTTGTGGAGAAGGCCATCCAATGGAAGAGTGTCCGAGGAACCCACAGTCTATTTATTTCGTGAAAAATAATCCTTTTTCGAATACTTACAACCCTGGGTGGAGAAACCACCCTAACTTTGCGTGGAAAAATAATCAACAAAATTTTCAACCAATGACGCAAAAAAAAGGCCACCAGTATTTTTCCCCCGAACAAACAGTCAAACACAAAATCAAGCTAGTAGTTCACAGGCGCCGCAATCTTCATCTCTGGAGAGCTTACTGAAGCAGTATATTGAGAAGAATGAAACAGTACTTCAGAATCAAGCGACGTCTATCCGCAATCTTGAAATTCATATGGGACAGATTGCGGGCGAACCCAAGAGTAGACCGCAAAGGGCCTTGCCGAGTTCAACGAAACTCCTGTGCAACCCACGGAGTACGAGAAAGGAGCAATGTCAAGTTATGATATTGCGAAGCCGTAAGACAGTGGCAGAGGAGAAAAAGAAGCCAAGCCGGACTATTCCAGTTGTGATGGAACCACAGACCCCGTTGACTCAAGAAGATCAGGAGACGATGGAACCAGAGATTGCGTCCACCTCTAAGCTGATAGAGTAGGGAACTGTGAAAATACAGCTACCACCATTCCCCTAGAGACTAAAGAAGAAGAAAAATGATGAAGTGCAGTATCAACGCTTCATGGACATGCTAAAACAGTTGCATATCAACATCTCTTTCACTGAAGCGATTGAATAAATGCCAAAGTATGCGAAGTTTTTGAAGGACTTGGTGACGAAGAAAAAAGAGATAAACACAAAAACCATCATTGGAACAACCACCAATAGTAGAGTTGAAAACCTTGCCAGACCACCTGAAGTATGCTTTTCTGGGGCAAAATGAAATGTTACCAATGATAATTTCCTTTGCAATTCAAGAAGATCAAGAGAATGCGCTGTTGAGCATCCTGAAAAAGTACATAAAGAAATAGGATGGACGCTAGCAGACATTAGAGGAATCAGCCCCGCATATTGCATGTACAGGATACGTCTCGAGGAGAATAAAAAAGGATCGATCGAACATCAACGCAGACTAAACCCTACGATGAAGGAGGTCGTGAAGAAGAAGATAATCAAATGGTTGGACGTAGGGATTGTCTATCTAATCGTCGACAGCACGTGGGTCAGGCCCCTGTAATGTGTGCCAAAGAAAGGAGGGATGACGGTAGTCCCAAATGAAAATAATGAACTAATACCAATGAGGACCGTCACTGGTTGGCAGATCTACATGGACTACCGCAAACTGAATGCGGCGACGAAGAATGATCATTTCCTCTTGCCTTTTATCGACCAGATGCTAGACCCCCGAGCAGGAAATGATTACTTTTGCTTTTTGGATGGATATGCAGGCTACAACCAAATCATGATTGCTCTTGACGATCAAGAGAAAACCACATTCACCGCTCCTATGGAACATTTGCGTTATGACGCATGCCGTTTGGCCTATGCAATACACTGAGCACATTCCAGAGGTGTATGATGGCCATCTTTTCTGAGTATCTTGAAGATTCTGTAGAAATTTTCATGGACGACTTCTCAGTGTATGAGCAAACATACGAAGTCTGTCTCAATAATCTAGAGAAGATACTGAGGAGATGTGAAGAGACGAACCTTGTGCTGAACTGGGAGAAATGTCACTTCATGGTGAAGGAAGGTATTGTGCTCGAGCACAAAGTCTTTAAGGATGGGTTGGAGGTGGATAAGGTGAAGATTGAGGCGATTGAAAAGCTCCCACCTCCAGCAAATGTGAAGGCTGTCAGGAGCTTCTTAGGACATGCAGGCTTTTATCGACGTTTTGTGAAGGACTTTTCAAAGATTGCGCGAACATTGAGTGCGTTGCTAGAGGCAGAAAGAACGTTTGACTTTGATGACCAATGCCTCAACGCATTCAAGATACTGAAGAATGCATTAATAACTGCACATGTGTTGATCGCACCGGATTGGACACAACCCTTTGAACTAATATGCGACGTAAGCGGTTATGCGATGGGGGTGATGCTAACGCAAAAGAAGAAAACAATGCTACACCCCATCGCATATGTGAGTAGAACTTTGAACCCTGCCCAAACAAATTACACTACCACAGAAAAAGAACTTCTTGCAGTGATCTTTGCGTTGGAGAAATTCAGAGCTTACTTGCTGGGATCTAAAGTGATCGTTCACACCGACCACTCGGCAATCAAATATTTGATGACAAAGAAGGATGCATAGCCGAGATTGATTCAATGGGTTCTCCTCCTTCAAGAATTCAACATGGAAATCATTGATCGCAAAGGGATGGAGAACCAGGTTGCGGACCACTTATCAAGATTAGAAAATCCATAAGTCAACTACAACCAGTCGGAGGTGAACGCAACTTTCCCAGATGAGCAGCTGTTCAAAATTGAAGAATTACCATGGTATGCGGACATGGTCAATGAACAATTTCCTGAGAACTACACAGCCCACCAAAAGAGACGGCTCAAACATGAATGTAAATCATATTATTGGGACGAGCCACATCTTTATAAGAGGGGATCAGACTAGATTTTGCGCCTATGCGTACCAGATACTGCTTACCAGCGCATACTATCGCAATGTCATGACTCGCCATATGGAGGACACTTTGGAGGCTAACGCACAGCAGCAAAGGTGTTACAAAGTGGATATTTTTGGCCAACTTTATTCAAGGACGCAAGAGACTATGCAATGAAATACAACCGGTGCCAACGCACGGGAAACCTTTCATGGAAGCATGCGATGCTCATGAATATCATCTTAGAATTGGAACTATTCGACGTCTGGGGCATAGACTTTATGGGACCATTTCCACCATCAAATGGTCACAAATACATTCTATTGGCCATCGACAACGTTTCCAAATGGGTAGAAGCAGTATCGTGTGTCGTAAGCTATCACACCCCACCCCAGATTACCCTCTTAACTTGGATGGAATGGTGACTGCAGCAGTTACCAACCGTTTTGCTGGCACTTACTGCCTAACTAACCTGTTAACTTTTACTAAACCCTGAATACATACATATTATCAATATACCAACATATAAACTCCGAACTTAACACATTTACATCATAGGGTTTCGTAGCATTGTTCATACATGAATATTACAACTTAGTGAGCCCCATCTAATATACTAATCACTAGACAGACACATGTGTACTAACTAACATCGATCTTTAATTACGCTTTCTTCAACCTGTTTCTTTGAGTGGCAGAGTAGCAGCAAGATAGTCTTTTGGGAACTGACCGCTATCTGAAAGAAAACATTTGAAAACGTGAGCTAGAAACCCAGTGAGTGACTTAATAAAACATAAATCTCATGCTTAAACTGAAAGCTCGAAAACATAATACTGGAACTAAAATATACCAAGCAAACGTGTAATAAAACCTTTACAACCATTGTATCTGAAACCTGTATCTTAATTGAGACCCCTACTTTGATCTTTTCATACTGAACTATGGCTAGGAGGGACCCCTACATCGATCTCTTTAAAAATATATCGATGGGCATCTCAAGCATTCTTCTCTAAACATTAGCATTGAGAACTACTCTTAAACGCCATTAAACATTATTATTCCTTAGTTGAGAACGAGCATGCCTCATTCTAGCTCCCAACGTCTGTTATCGGTCATGAGACCTATGCTTCGGCCTCTCTTTGCTGGTTTATGGCCTAGGAGACCCATACTTTGGCCTCTTCTTCAAAACTACCCACGTGTACGTGGAGGTTTCTATATACCGTTAATATCTTAGGTACATTTATTCAGATACCTTTCTTACCTTCAGTACTCCTCTTCATTGTGCTAAGGAATATCAACGCATGTACTTTAGAAATAAACATAGCACATCAAGCTTAGTTTTAACCCTAACGCATGCTTCATACTTTATAAAATAAGTTGGCTTAAATCGTGTTGAACTAGCTTGTAAAAACTATTAGCATGTGTTAGATATGGAAAACATACTTGGAAAACTCATACATTAGTAACATCATGCGTTGATAAACATTCATAAGTATTAGCAATTCCAAACTATCCTTCTAGCCTGGGAGAAGATATGACTGCCTTTATCCTTAGTTGAGAGTGAACTATTAGATTTAACCCTCAATGTCAACCTTAGTCGGGGAGAACCCTTTTGCTCAATCCCTCGATGTCATATTACCTACGTGCACGTGGTTATAACTGAGTACTATCATACCTTAGGTACTTGACTAGGATACCTTCTCATTGTCCTTCAGTATCCGTCATATAACTAGTCATAAACATTTAGTTGAAAGGATACCTTCTCATTGTCCTTCAGTATCCGTCATATAACTAGTCATAAACATTTAGTTGAACACTAAGGCTTAGTACTCAAATCATCATACTAGTTCATCCATCATACTGGTTCATCATAAAAATGGAGTTACTTAAACATACTGAAAGTTTTTGGACAAGATAACATATCTAAATCATGTCAATTCCATGGAAAACATGCTTTACTTAACATGAGAAACAGTTCCACAAATATGTTGCTTGGCAATTCATTTAAACACTTAGCATGGGAAATATCTTCAAGAAATCATAGTTTCTAAATCATTAAAATAGTAAGTCATCACACAGTCACTCACTGCTCGTTGGCCTCTTAATGGATTATATGCCTCTCTAGCTCTTCTTGGCCTGAAAGGACATAATTCCTGGTTAAACTGCTTAGAATTCTTAGCAAAATACCTCAAATAGTTCATTTACTAATGGAACTTTCATCATTAAAGACAGCTTTACTAGCAAGATTCTCCTCATGAGCGAGATCAAGCTTTTCCTAGTGATACCAGCGATACTCAGCCCAATTTCTAGCAAGATTTCCTTCTAGAGCGAGATTCTCAGCACAAAATTAGCGAGATTCCCTTCATAAGCGAGATCCTCAGCACAAAATTAACGAGATTTCCTTCATTAGCGAGATCCTCATTCTCCATATGAGCTGTTTGCTTGTTTTTCCCAAGCAGCTGTCTGCTTATGCACAACTTCTCTGTTACAAATTCAAAAATTCATAACTCAAAATCTAGCCCTCTTTTGAAGAAACTTCCTTCTACAAACATGTTTAAAATTGAGTTAATTTTTCTTACCTTAAAATTTCAGCCAAAAATTTCTTATAATTTGGCCTAGAGCTTCCAATCTTTACCTCAGGCTCTGATTAACCTAAGATTCTGTCTCTTCTGTAATTTCATCACTTTCTGTTCTTCTTTTCCTGCAATCTTTCTTCGATAAGACAACCATGAAAACTAGATTCTCCCAGCTTTCAAATGACACCAATTTCACTAAATTTGCTCATGTAGATTGCCAAAAACCAAGCTTTTGAAGTTCCTTTTCCTTTTAATCTTCCTGATGCCTCCCGAATTCAAGGATTAACCGCCACGTGCCAAACCAATAAGTGAGTTTTCTTATTTAATATGTTTTTCTTTTCCGCTCTTCACAACTTCTATAAATAACATGAATTTTCACTTATTAAATATTTAATATATCATTCCTTTTGTCTAAACATACTTGTTTAGGAACTTAGAATTCGGGGTTTACACTTAGCTACACAAGAGCTTATTTCTTCTTACTTCCATCTTCTACCCTTCCTAAGACATGACTTCATTTAGCTCATTAGAAGACATCACATTACTTACTCTTACTTGAAGTAATTAGGATTCGGGTTTTACACAAGCAATGTGGCGGTAGTCTCCAAGTTCTTGAGAAAAAATATTTTCACTCGTTTTGGCACTCCACGTGCCATAATAAGTGATGAAGGCTCTTCTTTGTTAATTACATCATCAACAAATTGCTGCTCAAGTATAATATCCTCCATAAAGTAGCCACCACATACCATCCACAAACAAATGGTCAAGCTAAAGTATCCAACAGGGAAATCAAGCTGATATTAGAGAAGGTGGTAAAACCTTCACGATAAGATTGGGCAATGAAGTTGGACGATGCCTTGTGGGCATACAGGACCGCCTATAAGACACCTATAGGCATGTCTCCGTATGCACTGGTGTTTGTAAAGGCATGCAACTTACCATTTGAGTTGGAGCATAAAGCAATGTGGGCAGTGAAAAAGCTCAATTTTGACTTTAAGGCCGTAGAGGAAGCAAGGAAACTATAGTTGGTCGAGCTTGATGAATGGAGAACTCAAGCATATGAGAATGCCACAATTTACAAGGAGCGCGCAAAATGTTAGCATGACAAACAAATATGCGAGAAGAATCTCCAGGTTGGACAAAAGGTCTTGTTATACAATTCGCGGCTACGATTTTTTCCCGGTAAATTAAAGTCACGCTGGTCTG